>NC_034600.1:34386528-34393106 GCF_900095145.1 Mus pahari | reverse complement strand
TTTCTTTCTTTCTTTCTTTCTTTCTTTCTTTCTTTCTTTCTTTCTTCCTTCCTTCCTTCCTTCCTTCCTTCCTTCCTTCCTTCCTTTCTTTTTCCCGAATGGGATTGTGTGTGTGTGTAGCCCTGAATGTCCTAGAGCTATCTCTGTAGACCAGCTTGGTCTCGAACTCACAGAAATCCACCTGCCTCTGCCTCCCACGTACTGGGACTAAAGGTGTGCACCACCACGCCTGCTGCAGTTGCCTTAACTTATTGAGCCAGCTATACAGATTTTTTTTCCTTCCTTGGTTCAGACTAGACGGTGAACTTTGTTGAAAAGGCTATTGGCATTCATTGCCAAATAGCTTCTGAGAAATGCTGCTTAAATTCCTCCTTCAACACGGTCTGTAGACCCTCAATCTGTAAGTCATTACCTCTTTAGAGGGTCAGATGACCTTTCCACAGTAGTAGTATATCAGATATCCTGCATATCAGATATTTACATTACGATTCATAACAGTAGCAAAATTACAGTTATAATGTAGCAACAAAATATATTTATCATTGGGTGTTACCACAGCATGAGGAACTGTATTAAAGGGTCACACTGTTAGGAAGGTTGAGGACCACTGCTCTACAGTTTGTTGTAACCTTTTCTGTATGTGTGCATAGAAGGCTCACCTATGCTTGCCTGTGTAGCCACAGGCCAACATCAAGCGTCTTCTGTCACTCTCCTCTCTCTTATTTTTGTGCCTGTTTGTAGGTGCGTGCACATGTCAGATTATGTGCACACATGCGCAGGTACAAAGCAAGTGGAACTCAGAGGTCAATCCCAGGTACTGTTCCTCAGATGGTTTGGAGACACCGGAAGGTGGGTCTTGCTAGTAGGCTAAGCTGGCTGGCTGGCGAGCGTCTAGCATCTTTGTGTCTCTGCCTCCCCGTGCTGGTGTTATAGGCATGGACCTCCATACCTGACTTTTTACCGGGCTCCTCATGCTTGCACAGCAACCGCTTTACTAACAGAGCTATTTCTCTACCCTGCTACAGTTTGCTAGATTCCTATGAAGATTCTTGTTATAGGCTACTTAATATATACCTTCTGGGACAAGGAACTCTTTGCCTCAGATCTTATTTCCCTAAAACTCTGAAAGTTTTGTTATTTGACATTTGAATATATCTTGTGTCTTAGGGTTTCACTGCTATGAACAGACACCATGACCAAGGCAAGTTTTATAAAGGACAATTTTATTTTAACTTTGTCATCCCCCCCACCCCCCACTCTCTCCAGCCTAAAGAACAACTTTTCATTGGGGCTGGCTTACAGATTCAGAGGTTTAGTCCATTGTCATCAAGTGGGGAACATGGCAGCATCCAGGTAGGCATGGTGCAGCCAGAACTGAGAGTTCTACATCTTCATCTGAAGGCTGCTAGCTTCCAGGAAACTAGCATGAGGGTCTTAAAGCCCACGTCCACAGTGACACACTTCCTCCGACAAGGCCACATCTACTCCAACAGGGCCACACCTTCTAATAGTGCCACTTCCTGGGCTGAGCATATACAAACTATCACACCTGAACATAATAGTACCTTGATAAATATATGTCAAATGGCTTTTAAAAATAATTTATTTTTTCTTATTTTATGAGCATGAATATTTTGCCTGTATGTATGTGTATGCATATGGGCCTGGTACTTTATTCACCGTGAATGAAACCCAACAAACCTGTATTGAACTCCCTGAGTCTCACTTCTCACCCTTTGCATTGTGTGTGTGTGTGTATTTGTATAGAGTGTGCATGCATGTGTGTGAGAGCGCATGTACAGGCTAGAGGTCTACCTCGGGTGCTGTCCCTCTGACCTAGAACCCACCTACCAGGATAGGCTGGCTCACTATCAAGCTCCAGGGACCCGTGTGTCTCAGCCTCCTAGCACTGGTCTTACAAGTGTGTCCACACACTCCTGCCTTTTTGTTTTGTTTTGTTTTGTTTTGTTTTAATGTGGGTTGGTTCTGGAGATTAAACTCAGGTATTTGCGCTTTCAAGGAAAGCACTTTACTGACTGAGCCATGTCCCCATCCAGCCTTCCTGCCTTTCTCCCCCCCAGCCATAATCCTCAGCTTTTCACCTGACGGCTTTCTCCCTCCTCAACATAGCTCAGTCTCTCTCTTCCTGGACATTCTGTGGCTATCTTTAGAACATCCCTGTCCAGTGGTGGTTGTTTCAAAGTACTGAAGGCTCAGTGGCTTAAAGAGCAAGTCTTTATTCTGTCACAGTTCTGGGGCCAGGGACTAAAACCCAGCAACAGGCAGGGTGTAGTTGCTGCAGGTTCCGGAGGAGGTCACAGCCTGAACTTTGAGCATTTCCTGGCTTGCGGCTTGTCATTCCAGTGTCTGGCTCAGTGCTTTTCTCTGTGTTATCTCCCCTTTGATGCTGGGAGGTGGCTCCAGTGAGTTACGCTATGCATGCATAAGAGCAACAGAGCATGCATTCCTGTTTTAATGCATGCACACAGTGGGGAGCAGAAGGCAGAGGAGACAGGTCATTGCCCTAGGCAAGCTGCTGAGCTAGACTAACTTAACAAGCAAGGATTGGGTCCAGCAAGACTCCCTGGCCCAGGAGAGACACTGGGAATACACTCAACATCAGTTTCTGATTCCACACGCACCTGTGCATACCTGCACAGACATGTCAACATGAATGGTCATATGTAGGCACACTGCATATATACATTAAAAAAAAGCTTCCTCTATCCCAGTCCTATATGGACAACTGCGCTTGGACTTAGAGGCCAAGATAATCTCCCCCTGGCAAGATCTTCAGTTTAATTGTGCCTCATAAGGAAATATTTGCAAGTTGCAGGAGTGGGAATCTATCACTGCACGGTCCAGTTAGCAGCCACTCTTGTGACTCCAGTCACAGCGCCTGCCCACTCAGATGCTATGATCTTTTTTGTTTGGTTGTCCCTGAGAAGGGTCTTCCTTTGCGGTCCAGCCAGCCCCACATTCTGCCCACCCCAGCAGGTTTGCTGCTCATAACCCATGGGCTGTTGGGACTTCACAATGTGAAAAGGCAGATGGGGTCGGATCCCTCAGACATTCGTCTACTGACGCTCCTTTTTTCCATTCTTTCTCTGTTTTCTTTCAGCGTCCAGCTCTTGCACTAAAAGAAGAAAAACAAAAAAAGCCTCTTTAATCAAACCTGCTAAGTCCGAGCTTTAGGCCATACTGCGGCCCTTACAAATAAACTGTAAGGAGCACAACCCTACATACATAGTTGATGGAAGGTCATGTTTTCCTTCATCTGGGATGCTCAGACTAGATGCTCCAGGATCTTTGAGATGAGCTGAGAAGTGTTGGGGGGGGGGGCTGCATATGCTGCCTGCTCAGAACCAGCCTGTCAGGATTATACAGGAGGGCATTCAGGGCATCGTATCAGGAGGCAGGAGGACTGTAGGTTAAGCACTGTAGGTAGGGAAGTTGTTCTGACCATGGCCTATGAAAACATATGTATAACCCTCCATCTGTCTGGGTTAGGGTTTAATTGGAGCCTTAGCTGGTTTACCTGGCATTGGACCTAAGGATACCAACCTAACCTCCTGCAGTTCTGCTTCCCAAACAGCTTCTGATTTTGTTTACCCTGTTCTAGGGCCTAGCCAGACACGGTTACAAGGTTTTGTTTATACTGTTCTAGGGCCTAGCCAGACACGGTTACAAGGTTTTGTTTATCCTGTTCTAGGGCCTAGCCAGACATGGTTACAAGGTTTTGTTTATACTGTTCTAGGGCCTAGCCAGACACAGTTACAAGAATGGGCCCTGGTGGCTGTAATGGATTTGTGTCTCTAAAAGCATATTCTTTTTTATTTTTGCCCCAAACATTATTAGTTTCCCAGGGGCTGGAGAGAGGGTACAGCAATTGAGAGTGTGTACTGTTCAGTGGGAGCTCAGTCTTCAGCACTCTGTGTTGGGAGGCATATAGCCACTCAGAAATCCAGCTTCAGGGAAATCTAGCACCCTCTTTTGGCTTCTTGTAGGCACTTACACTGGCATGCTCATATCCCCACACATATATACACACACATTTATGCATATATACGTACTCATATATATATATATATATATATATATATATATATATATATATACCCTCCACACATACACCTACTTATACACATATCCCCATATATATATGTACACATATACTTACTTATACACATGTATATATTCCCCCCACATATACATACATATATATACTTATTCATATACATCTACCTCCACATATACACATATCCTCATAAATATATGTACACATACGTTCACTCATATACATATACATATACTTCCACATACACATATACACATATCCCCATACACACATGTACACATATACCTGCTCATACACACATACATATATTCCCACTTATACATATGTGCATATATACAAACACACGTATCCCCATACATACACATACACATAAGCATACTCATACATACACAAATGTAGCCCCCTCTCCACACACACACACTTAAACTTTAGATAAAGACTAGAAGGTTTGTAAAGGCACCTGCTGCCCTACCTGGTTCCATGAGTTTGACCCCTGGGACCCACATGGGAGATGAGGAATATGAACTCCTTCAGGAAATCCATGTTCAGACTCCCACACATCAACAGATATGTGCAATTAAAGAAATCTTTAAAACTACTTTCTGATTTTCCTGTGTTCCTTTGATTGGTTTGAGCAACATTTCCAGGCTGCAGTGACCTACTTTTGCTACAATTTTAATAAGATCAACTTACTGTCATCCCTGATAGGGGCCAGTCGCATTTGACCATTTCACTGGGTTAAAATCAAGTTGTCTCCTTGTGACTATGGGACAAACTGTGGCGCTTATTTCCATACTCTTGGGCACAGTCTGGATGAATGCAGTGATAAATAGCCCCTGCGATTATGGAAATGCAATGATTTATTTTTAACTATCTTCCTGATGGTACAGCCCTCCTGAGTGACTTTGCTCTCTTTATTTATATCTTTCCTTGTGCTCAAGCAGCTTGTCCCAAATCCCATCAGGCAGCTTCAAGCCAAGGGAACAAGGATCTCATTTTTATCAATGAAGAAGATCTGGAGTTTGCTGACAGTGAAGGATTAGGGGCAGGAAAGTGGAGAAAAGTGTGTGTGGGGGGAACAGAAGCGAGCCGCTGACCTTGCTGTTTACAGACAGGTGCAAGCAGGTCCCTTTAAGCTTACAGCCACATCTCATGACCTGTTTGCAGGGCCCTGTTCTATCGCGTGTGGTGGTTAGAAAGGGCCAACAAGATTATGAAAGCAGAACCTCACACCAAGAGGTCAGGGAGCGAGCAGAGCGGAAACAAAGTCGGAGGAGGCCAAGACTCAAGCCAGGTTTGCCTTAGTGAGGTCAGGACTGGAGCAAAGTGCTCTCTGGGTCCTGGCTGCCTTAGGCCCCAGTTTCTCCACAACAGATGCCCAGCCAATCAATGATGTAGCTCTTGATTCGTTCAATCCCTCTTCAGCAGGGCCTGGGGTGGGTTAAAACCAGACCTTTCTCTGATGCACTTGCATTTTGATAGAAGAGATTTTGAAACCAACGAAAATTCATCCTGTTACTCCAATACTTTATGAAGTACGGCACACAGCAAGAGGCCCTTGTTACAGCTGAAGGTTTACAGTCTAAAAGCACAGCCCGAGAGGCCTTCCTTGTACCTGGATGACCCAGCCCACTGACAAACAGCTGTCATGGTTACTGTAACAAAGGGGCTATCAGCTGTGCTGGAATTTCTTATACAAGCAGACTTTTCCAGATCCTTGGCTTTGGCTGTTCATCAATGTACTGGTTAGTTTTTGTCAACTTGACACAAATTAGAGTCATTTGGACCCTCAGCTGAGACACTGCCTGTATCATGCCTGTGGGTGTGTTCATGTAGGCATTGTCTTTTCTTGCTTTTCTCTTTCTTTGTTTCTTCCTCCATTCCTCCCTTGCCTGCTTGCTTTGTTCTACCAGTCTTTGTTTTTTTTTTGTTCTTTCTTTCCTTCACTCCCCCCTTCCTCCCTCCCTCCCTCCCTTCTTTAGACAGGGTCTGTCTGTTATTGTAGCTCTGTCTGTCTTAGAACTCACTCTGTAGACCAAGCTGGCCTTGACCTCCGGGAGAGTCACCTGCCTCTGCCTCCCCCAGGAGCGCTGGGATTCAAGGTGTGCGCCACTATGCCTGGCCATTTTCTTGATTACTGATTGCGGTGTGAAGGCCCAGCCCACTGTGGGTGGCGCCACCTCCATCAAGTGGTCCTCAGTTGCTTGTGGAAGAAGGCTGAGCGAGCCACGAAGAGCAAGCAGCCTTCCTCCGTTGCCTTGCGTTGAGTCCCTGCCTCGGCCTCCCTCAGTGATGGAGTACACCTGTGAGCCAAGTAAAACCTTTCTTTCCCAAGTTGCTTTTGTTTGTGGTGGTCATCACAGCAGCAGAGATGCAAACTAGGCGTGTCTTAGAATCGCCAATGTGTTGGTCCTTAGGACATCCGTAGCGGTCAATTTTTGTGGGGGGAAAAATAAAAGCCCTGCCGGGCGTGGTGGCACACACCTTTAATCCCAGCACT
>NC_034600.1:34384078-34385871 GCF_900095145.1 Mus pahari | reverse complement strand
CTAAACAATCAGCTTCCCATCTGTAAACATCTATCGTCTTTGCTACCGACTAGGCCCTCAACAAATTAACGTTTTTTTTTTTTTTTTTTTTTTTTGTTTGTTTTTTTTTAAGTCTGTCATTGTGACTGCTCATGAACCAGCCCAAATTTCAGCTTCCCTAGCTGGGTTTTTATCTTACAGCATTTGAGTAATTGTGGTTGCTATATCATATATCACTTGCTTGGAGGCCAGTGTCAACATGGAGCTGACATTTCTTTCCAGTCACACAGCCACTTGCCTCCCCCTGTCTGTCTGTTTCCATCTCTCTGTACTCCTAGGAGCCTGGGCACGTTCAGCACTTTATCCAGGAAAATTGGAAGTTCCCCTGTGGGCTATGTCAGGCTTGCTGTCTTGAGGATTAGCATTTATACGATGATCCTATCTATGGAGAAAATACCCCATTTAAAGTCCCTTTTTTGGCTTAAACATAGGAACTGGTTTGCTTTCCCCACTTGGAGGTACATTTGCAGTCAGATTTCTCTCATCTTTGCCGTCTCATTCTTTTCAAGTAAAGTGATCTTCCTTCTTGTGTATCGTGTGTGTGTGTGTGTGTGTGTGTGTGTGTGTCCACAATGACACAAGGCAATCCGTCATTCTGGCAATGAGGAATGAGCCTCATAGACAGCAGGATTGAAAAACAGGCAACCTCAGTGTGCTGTCATTCTGGGCTAATGACCTGGGCCTCTCCACACCTGTCACAGCAGTCAGCACTGGCACTTGGGGCATGACCTAGTAAAGTGTCTCTGCAGCCGGCAAACCGAGAACTAGCCTGGCTTCAAGACACTCCTTAGCTCTTCCCTCATCTGATGGGAGTAGATGGCTGTACTGGCTGGTTTTGCATGTGAGCTAGACCCGAGCTAGCGTCACCAGTGAGGAAAGGAGTCTCGGTTGAGGAAATGCCTCCATGAGATCCAGCCATAAACATTTTCTCAGCTAGTGATCGATGGGGGAGGGCCCAGCCCATGGGAGGTGGTACCATCCCTGGGCTGAAGTTCTGGGTTCTGTAAGAAAGCAGGCTGACATATATGGAGAAGACGATGGCCTTGTTGGGCATCAATGGGAGGAGAGGTCCTGTGAAGGCTCAATGCCTCAGTGTAAGGGAATTCGAGTGTGGGGAGTCAAGGTGGGAGTGGGTGGGTGGGGGAACACCCTCATAGGAGCAGGGGAAGGGGGATGGGATAGGGAGTTTTGGGGGGAGGACAGGGAAAGGGGATAACATTTGAAATATAAATAAATAAAATATCTAATTAAAAAAGAAAGGAAGGAAGGAAGGAAGGAAAGAAAGAAAGAAAGAAAGAAAGAAAGAAAGAAAGGAAGGAAGGAAGGAAGGAAGGAAGGAAGGAAGGAAGGAAGGAAGGAAGGAGGCTGAGCAAGCCAGGGGAAGCAAGACGTTAGCAGCACCTCTCTACAGCTCTGCATCAGCTCCTTCCCTAGGTTCCTGCCTTTCTTAAGCTCCTGCCCTGGCTTCCTTTGTTGATGAACTGTGATGTGGAAGTGTAAGTTGAATAAATCCTTTCCTCCCCAAGTTGCTTTTTGGTTATGGGGTTTCAACTCAGCAATTGTTCAACCACAACTAATAAGACACTGGCTCCCCATTTACCAAAACAAAATGTGAGTCCCTTGGGCTTGCCTAACCCACCCCAAATAAGCCACATCACAGACACATAGAGAAGGCTGTATTTACATAAAGGCAGTATGATCTTTTTGGTATGTCCACAAACATTCCCTCCCTCCCTCCCTCCCTCCCTCCCTCC
>NC_034600.1:34382796-34384067 GCF_900095145.1 Mus pahari | reverse complement strand
TTCTCATTGTGTCCTGGATGTTTTGAGTTAGGATGTTTTTGCATTTTGCATTTTCTTTGATTGTTGTGTCCATGTTTTCTATGGAATCTTCTGCACCTGAGATTCTCTCTTCCATCTCTTGTATTCTGTTGCTGATTCTTGCATCTATGGGTCCTGATTTCTTTCCTAGGGTTTCTATCTCCAGTGTTGTCTCCCTTTGGGTTTTCTTCATTGTTTCTACTTTCATTTTTAGATCTTGGATGGTTTTGTTCAATTCCATCACCTGTTTGGTTGTGTTTTCCTGTAATTCTTTAAGGGATTTTTGTGTTTTCTCTTTAAGGACTTCTACCTGTTTAGCAGTGTTTTCCTGTAATTCTTTGAGGGATTTTTGTGCTTCCTCTTTAAGGACTTCTATCTGTTTAACAGTGTTCTTCTGTATTTCTTTAAGTGAGTTATTAATGCCCTTCTTAAAATCCTCCACCAGCATCATGAGATATGATTTTAAACCTGAATCTTGCTTTTTGGGTGTGTTGGGGTATTTAGGACTTGGTGTGATGGGAGTACTGGGTTCTGATGATGCCAAGTAGTCTTGGTTTCTGTTAGATTCTTACATTTGCCTTTCACCATCTGGTAATCTCTGGTTAGATGTTCTAGCTGTCTCTGGCTGGAGCTTGTTCCTCCTGTGATTCTGTTATCCTCTGTCAGCATTCCTGGGAGTCCAACTCTCTCCTGAGTCCCAGTGGTCAGAACACTCTCTGCAGGCAAGCTCTCCTCTTGCGGGGAAGGTGCACAGAGGTCTGGGTCTCAGCTCTGCCTCCTGGCTGAGGATGAAGGCCTGAAGGGACCCTATCCAAGAAGCTCTGTTGCTTCTGTGGCCCACTTGCTCTCCTACATGGACTGGTCTCTTAGAGACACAGGATATAAGATGGCACTCTCACCTGAGTCCCGGGGTCAGAGCCCTCTCTGGAGGCCGACTCTGATCAGTAATCCTCAGATCCTGGGTGTGCTAGGGCTCCTGCGGCATGGAGAGTCCTCTGACCATCAGCTGTGTTTGAGCCCAAGGTGGCCCGGCAGGTTTTCTGTATGCCTCTTCCTCCTGGTTGTTTGGAACAGATGTTGCATTTCACTCACCAGTGATCCCAAGATCCTGGGTGTGCTAGGGTGCCTGAAGCATGGAGAGTCCTTTGGGGACCGTGGGATCGTCAGCTGAGTTAGAGCCCAAGGTGGCCAAGGGCTGGTGCAGACCCTCCCTCTTTCTTTCTTTCTTTCTTTCTTTCTTTCTTTCTTTCTTT
>NC_034600.1:34351394-34382441 GCF_900095145.1 Mus pahari | reverse complement strand
TCTCTCTCTCTCTCTCTCTCTCTCTCTCTCTCTCTCTCTCTCTCTCTCTCTTTCTTTCCTTTTGAGAAAAGATCTCACTCTATAGTTGAAAGTAGCCTAGAGTTCACTCTGTAACCTAGGGTGATCTCGAACTTACAGAGATCCTTCTGCTCCAGCCTCCTGAGTTCTGGGATTTCAGATACAGCCACCACTCCCTGCTTGTACAAGCATTTGAAGCCAATCACCTCACTGTGTCTTCTGTTTCTTCTTCAAGGAGATTCCTCATTAGGACATAAAGTTGCCAGGTGGTCGAGGCTGGTGCCAAGCCTACAGGCTGAGGTCATCTCACTGAGGCGCCTAGCTGTATGACCCTGTATGGGTTAGTTACTGCTGCTTAGCCTCAGTCTCCCTGTCTATAAAACAGAAAACAGTGCTCATTGGTAGCTGTGAAGATGTAGGAGAGGATCCTGTGAAATGTTTATAAGTACCAGGGTCTGGGATGTAGCTCAGTGGTGGAGTGCTGGTGTAGCTCGCACACACATATGCTCAAAGTTGTTTTTATTTATTTTTATTTTTTAATTATTTTTATTTATTTATTTATTTTTTTGTTTTTCGAGACAGGGTTTCTCTGTATAGCCCTGGCTGTCCTGGAACTCACTTTGTAGACCAGGCTGGCCTCTAATTCAGAAATCTGCCTTCCTCTGCCTCCCAAATGCTGGGATTAAAATATTTATTTATTATTATAATTAAGTACACTGTAGCTGTTTCCAGACACACCAGAAGAGGGTCAGATCTCATTATGGGTGGTTGTGAGCTACAATGTGGTTGCTAGGATTGAACTCAGGACCTTTGGAAGAACAGTCAGTGCTTTTACCCGTTGAGCCATTTTGCCACCCCTAAACTCACAACAAGAACAATTTATGGAAGGATTCTATCTACTTACTATATTTGCTTAGTCAGAAATTACTCTTCTATTTAAATTTCTCAGTTGTTATGTTGGTTTCAGAAGTATTTATAATTTATATATTTATGTCTGTGTGAGTGTATGCACACACTCATCTGATACACACAGAGGGCCAGATGAAACATTCGATATACTGTCCTATCACTTTCTACCTATTCCTTTGAGGCAGGTTCTCTTGTGAATCTAGGGCGTGCATTTTCTTGGCTAGGCTGAAAGCCAGCAAACCCCAGTGGCCAGCCTACCCTCAGCTCGGGTTGCGGGTGTGTGCGGGTGTGTGCAGGATGGTCGGTGTGCTATGTGGGCGCTGGGATCTGAACTCTGGTGCTCATGATTACTCAGCAAGTACTCTTAAGTGCCAAGTCATCTCTCCAGCCCCTTAATGTTGGCTTTTGTCTAGACATTAAGCAACTCATGGAATTTTGTACACAGTTTTGGAGACAAGTTAATGTTGTTTCTTTGTGGGAGCACACAATGGGAGCACCTATTTGTTCGATGATTGTGAAGAGGCACATCCTTGCTTTAGACTAGGGAAGTGATTCGCAGGCTCTTCATAAGGATTGGCCACCAGAAAGACCAAGTCCTGAGAAGAAGCTTGCGTCTCCCAGGCTTATCCCCAACCCTGTGGGAAGGGGGAAGGGGGTGGAGATGGAGTTACTACACACCCATGCCTGTGTGAAGAAGCCTTACTCAAAAGCCCTAAAGTTTGAAGGTTCCACCCCAAATCCACAGGGTGGGCACTTACAGGTTAGAGGCCATTCCTCTGCCTATCTGCATGCTGAATTGCTTTATGACATCTATGAGATATTATAACAAGCCACTGAACATGAAAAGGGACTCAGGAGAACCCCAAATTTGTAGCTAAGCATGGGAGCCCACTGTTTGTGATTGGTGTTTGAGGTGGGGGCATTTTGTATGACTGCGTTCTTAATCATGGGATCTGAAATAGCTGTGAGTTGTTATGATATTATGATACAGCTGGAATCATAATTGCATCCTGGAGCATTGGCTGCTGTGTATAGTCCCTACTCTTCTCATTACAGCGAGACAACGTTTGGCAGAAGCAGCTTAAAGGAGGGGGCCTCATTTTGGTTCACAGTTTGAGGAGTGCACATTCCATCATGGCTGGGGTGGCTCTGTCTCTGGCACTCAGAGACAGCTGTGGAACAGCTTATTGTATCTCATTTTCACTTTGTAACAACTCATCCAGATGTTCTCCTTTTTGAGAGCTGACCAGGCTGTGTTTCCAAACAGTTGAGTGACCTAGTGTCACAGCCAACAAAAGTCCAGGCTGGAGCTGGAACCCAAAACTAACTGGGCAAAGTCAAAGTGGGCATACTTGGTTTTACAAAACTGTTTCCAGTGATGCTGGTGTTAGCAATGAATGTTCTGTAGGCCCTGTTCCTCCAGAAAGTCCTGTCTACTCAATAATCTCTTTTGGTTGCTAAGATCTTACCCTCTCCCCGCCTTGGTCCCTCATTCCTATGGCCATATCCATATCATCCATTGCTAATACCAGCATCCCACGGAAAGGCTGAGTGACGGGCGAATGATTGTGGACTGGGTAGACACTTTTCAGCGTTGAGTGTGTTAAACTTGAGCTTCTCATCTAGAAGATGGGTGCTGGTAACAGTGAAATGAGAAGCCTATGAATCACACGGAGCATGGCACTTGGTACCAAGCTGGCGTGGAATCCTCACTCTAGCCTTATGTGTGTGATCAGGACACCCAGCCATTTGCCATCTCACTGAGGGAAAGACTGGGATCGTTTCCATGGTGTGGGACTCAAAGTGTGTTTTCCCCGGTAGGATGGGGGTGGCGGCATCTGGCTGGGGGACTCAGCGGGACTCAGGGTATCAAATAAGCACTGACATTTTAGTGTGGCTTCGATGTGCTCTTGCTGGGTCTGGAGGGGGCACACTGCACTTCTCTTTGTATTTTATTGCTTTTTATTGGAGATTTCTCCTGTGGAAACTTCATGAATGACCTGGGAGTCATTCTCAGCTTATGTCAAGAGTCACCTTTGGTCTCCTGATGACACGACCTGTGATGGCCATCTCTCTGGTCTCTTGGCTTGACCATTCACCTTGTCTAGCTTGCATTTGTCTGCTGTTCTCATTTAAATTCTACCGTGACAGTTCTTGAATGTGAGTATCCATGCATGCCCACCCTGGTCAGGAGGTTTTTTTTTTTTTTTTTTGTTAGTACCTTTGTTTAGTTCTTTATAACTTATTGGCTTATATATCTGTCTGAGAGCTCAGAGATAAATGTGGGCGCGAGGCATGGGTGCCCCCTCTGTTGTGTGCTTTAAAGGGATTGTGAATGTATTGATGGAAGCCGTGTGATAAAAAGAATGAAGTTTGTGCCAGTATACTCTTAGTTCCTACTGAGAAACCCCGGAGGACGCGTGAATGCACTCGAGTCTGTAATGTATTATTGAAGAAGAGACCATTCTCATTCAGATCACAATGATTTGCGGCTCTGGCAAGGTCACCTAAAGCCTTTCACTGATTGCCTCTGGATTGTCCCAGGTAGCAGAAAAACTGTTGCCACCCAATGCTGATTTTTCTGATTTCTCGCTTCATTGCTATGGATATTGCTGTAAAACAAGAGCACAATTTGGGTGGGTGGGTGGGTGGGTAAAATGACTAGAGATTTGGAGAACGGAAGCCCCATGGAGTGATTTTTTTTTCTTTTTTTGATGACACAAGTCATAAATAAAACAAAGCTGTAACACAGAGAATATCTGACTATAAAATCCTTTGAGTGTGTTACTGGTGATATTATTTGATCAGCTTCCTCCAAATTTGTCTTATCAGATGTGTGGGGGGAAAAAAGAGTAGACAGGTGACCAAAGGCAGGTATTTAAAAATAGATGATTTAAACAATACAGGTATCTTTATACCAATCCTCCAGTGGCAGTAATTTACAGCAGCCATGTGGCCTTACCACATACCTGTTTACGACAAGTGGTGGATGCAGCAAAATGTCCCCTCGGTGTCTACTTTGTCACTGTTGCTGGGGAACAGCACTGTGTGATCTGCTGGTTAATCCTCTCTGGTTGTGAAGGGTTTCACGACAACACGCACGTGATGACCATACGTGGACTTTAAGGACACTGCATGCTAAAACACTGCATGGCTGTTACAAGACATCTGATCAATTTGCCTGATTCTTGGAATAGGAAAGTTTCCATAGTTATCTAAAGCTATGAGTTTGAATTGAGGAGAAGGCTGTATTTTATTACTCAGAGCAATTCACTATGCTAAAGAGGACACACACACTCACACACACATACACATACACACTCTCTCTCACACACATACATACTCTCTCTCTCTCTCACACACACACACACACACACACACACACACATACATACACAGATACATACAGTGACACACACATAGATTTTGTGCAGCTAAAGATGTTGCAATTGTCACAGGCCCTCATGTATAGCACCCAGAGCCTACAGTGTATCCAGATGAAAAACTGACGGGCCGGTCTGGCTATCCACTTTTCCCTCACCCTCCCCTGCGCCCCAGTGGAGCCCCTTACTTTGACTCATCTGCAGAGTAATGGATCATTCATGCTCCTTGAGGCAACTCAAAGTGTTCCTGGAATTTTGAACTCTCTCTCTCTCTCTCTCTCTCTCTCTCTCTCTCTCTCTCTCTCTCTCTCTCGGATGCCATCAGAGAATGGGCAGTGTTTTTGTATGGTCTCTGGACTCTCGATGGCCCTTAATTGGATGGCCAGGTCAGTTTTGATGAACTTTGCCAAAGCTGTTGCCCACACGCAGATGAGGGCCACTGATACTCACCCCCAAGAAGCCTCTGGACTCCATCTCAGTCACAGTTACTATTCAAGCAGATTTGACATGTCTTCTGAAAGCCAAATGTTACTCCACTATATTTGCTTATTATATACATGGAACACTGCAGGGTCATTGTGGAGCACTGCAGGGTCATTGTGGAGCACTGCATTTCAGTGTATGTTTTGTGATTTCATTTTTAGTAATTGTGCTTAGCAGCTGGCTTCTAAAGACATAGAAGACATAATACCCAGCTCTGGTGGAACAAGATGAATGGGCTGAAGCTCAGGCTGTCTGCCTGTTTCCTGTTTATCCCAATTCTACAGTCTTCAAGGTCCAGCCAGAGCCCCAACTTGCTTCAAAACCTACCTAGTATTCTAGCAGGTCCTCTTATCCATAAACCCTTTCATTAATTTTCTAAAATAAAATATTTATTGGTGTATTTATTTGTATGCAGGAGTTTTGTACACTTCTACTATTCAGATCCATAACATGGGTCTAACTTGGATCGTAAGACTTAGGAGTAAGTGCCTTTAACCCACTGAGCAACTGCACGGCCTCTTTGTAATACATACATACACACACACACACACACACACACACACACACACACACACACATATATATATATATATATATATATATGTGTATATATATGCATTGATTTTATGTATATGGGTGTTTTGCCTGTATATATGTATGTATGTATGCATGCATGTATGTATGTATGTATGTGCACTACATGCATGCCTGGTGCCCTTGGAAACCAGAAAAGATATCAAATCCTCTGGAACTATAGTTTTGGGTGGTTGTGAATCACCATGTGGGTGCTGGGAATCAAACCGGGTCCTTTGAAAGAGCAGCAAGTGCTCTTGACCACTGAGCCATCTTGCTGGCTCCCTTTTGTCATCTTTATACATACTTAGTTTTGATCCTTTCCTCTGCAGCTTTTTGTCCATTTCCTGTCCTCTATCCTGGCTTAAACCCCTGTACTAAATTATTAATGTGAGGAGGGCAAGGGGCTTACACCACAGAGGGACACACATATAGGGTGGATCAAGACAGGGTCAGTGCGTAACGCTGCACAGAGTAACTGCCACGTCTCCATCCAGTAGATGAAATATTACACGGACAGGGTAGAGGAGAACCAGTGACTACCGATGTCTGACCACAGGGGAGAAGGAAAGCAGAGGTCAGGAGGAGGGATCTGGTCCAGATTCTGTGTCTCTCTGTTTTTGCCTGGCCCTCCTCTGCCCATAGCTTTCACCTTGTCTATCTCTTCTTTCTTCACACAGCTGCAGAGGCTGCACTCTCTCCTCAGCTCTCGGTGGCAAGCAGATGCCCTAAAGTTCAAGGGAGGGAGCTGTAGGTGTTCCCTTGATCCCAGGTTTTACAGAGGCTTGTTGCTTTCTGTCTACAGCCCCCGGGCAGGTGGCAGCATGCTTTGCACTGTATGTGTGCATCCGTGAGCGTGTCTGTGTCCCAACCACTCTAGCTTGTCAGAGTGTGGGGACGTGTCCTGTAGCAGAGTTGCTGCTCACAACAGGGCAGAACAGGAGGCCGGCTGGTTCTGGTAAGGAACAACTGTGTGAGTGGTATCCTGCTGGTATAAGTGCAGGTGAGATGGATATGGGAATGCCAGTGGGTAATAAGAAGTCAGCCGGAGCATCTGCAGGCAAGTCAGTTGGTCATTGTCTCTGTCTACTGCCTGTGTGTAAGCTATCAGGCATCACACACGTGGTGAGTCAGAATGTCGGGCTGGTCCAGGGCCGGTGCTAGAGCCTTTTCCTTGAGGGGCCCTAAGCTTCACTGAGAAGGGAAAAGATGCAGGCCAGGCCTAGTTCCAGGGACCCTATATAAGAGGGTCCATTTTATTAGGTTTCACTCGGAAGTCAGATGAGATGGTCATAAAGTTCTCATTAGTAGTTGGGTTTTTGCCTCCCATACCCACTCCAGGAAGCTGATGTTGAGTTGTTGTTGTACGGGACATTGTAACTTAGAGGCCCAGGCACGATTGCCCCAAGGCAGTGGTTCTCAACCTTCACAACGCTGTGATTCCTTAATATAGTTCCTCATGTTGTGGTGACCCTCAGCCATAAAGTTATTTTTGTTGCTACTTAATAATTATAATTTTGCTACTATTATGAATCATAATATAAACATCTGACATGCAGAATATCTGATATGCAACCCTAAAGCAATCACGACCCACAGGGTGAGAAATGCCCTAAGGTGTGTGTAGAATAGATCATTGCAGTCGTATGAAGGTATGCACGTAGCCAGGTATATTCTCTGAGAAGGCACAAGGCTGGACTGTCAGGTCCTAGATGAGGGGACAGTGAAGTTCTGTCAGCTCAAATAAAGTGTGATAGGTTTCTAGGCCCCAAAACTGTTCCTCGACTGGAGCAGGACCATCCCTCTGAGTGGGGCTAACTTCTCCTGGGTTCTTCTCTGGGCTGTAGAGTTCTTCGTCTTTGAAAGATGATCTTACAATGCGTTCTATTAACCTCCCCAATCCTTTTTTTTTTTTTTTTTTTTTTTTTTTTAAAAAACCCTGACCCCCTCTTTGCATGATGGGCCGTTTCCTAGTTTGCTGGCATGTTCAGTCATTCCCACATAACTCCACTTACGTCACAATTAAGAGCTGAGATCTGTACATAGGAGAGACTATGTGGTGTTTGTCTTTCTGAGCCTGGAATGCAACTTTAATAATTTCCAGTTCTATCTACTTTCCTGTGTAATTTTATTTTTGTTACATGTGAGTAAAATTCTGTGGTATACATTTCCATTTTCCAGTTCCCAGTCATCAGTTGATGGGCAACGAGGCTATCTCCATTCTTCATTATTGTAACTAGGACAACAATACATTGAACGAGCAAGCATCTCTGTAGAAGGATGTGGAGTCCCTTGGGTATCCGCCCAGCAGTGGTTTAGCTAGGTCACGTGGTAGCTCTGGGTTCTTTAGCTTTTGAGAAACCTCTACATAGATTTCCACAACGGCTACACTAGTTTGTACTTCTACCAACAGTGGTCGAAGATGCTCTCCCCACATCCTCACCATCATCTTGTTATTTCTTTACTTGATGATAGCCACTCTGACTCGGGTGAGATGGAATGGTAATGTAGTCTTAATCTGCATTTCCCCAATGACTAAGGATGCTGAATAAGGTTAAAAATCTCTATTGGCCATTTGTATTTCTTCTCACTCTGTTTTGTTCCTTGGCCAGTTTTTGATTGGGTTATTTATTTTCTTGTGGCTGCTCAATGCTGCCTTTCAGTTTTAGTTCACCCTGTCTTCATCCACATAACAAAAGCTTAAGACTGTATAATTTAAGGAGAATAGAAATTCTGATGGTTCCAGAACCTCAAAGGCCTAAGTGTCTGATGTGAAGTTTCTTTGCTGAATTGCAATGTGGTGCTGGCATCATGTGGTGGGAGAGATAGAGCAAGCATGCCAGGTCGTCTTATAAGATGTCATCTTCTTATAAATGGAGTTGGGGGGGGGAGGGAGGGTACACCATGACTTTATCTAATTCTGACAGCCTTTTAACAACAATCTTCAAATATCATTGATGCAGTGAATTTGGGATAGTTTCCAACACATGAGGTTTTGAGAGATGCATCTAAACCGCAGACATCCATTTTTACCAATGGCATGGTCAGTCATGAGGGTTGGAACCTGTCTGACTTCATACACCAGTTACTTGGTTTTATGCATTAGATCTAGCTGCTTTGCGGATAAATTACCCATATGCAGTTGGTAACCTGGCACCTTGACCCTATCTCAGAAAAGTAGCTCAAAGATACTAGTCTGGTTCCAGAGGTTGGATGGCACTTTATTGTTTACTTGGCTCACACACCTAGCTCACTGTGTGGCCACATCTCCGGACTCACTTTCTTTGAGAAAACCATCTTTGGCTCTCAGAGTCCTGGAGGTCTGCATCAGGCATCATTACTGTGCAGCCTCACTTACCTCCCCTGCGTTCCCTCATCCTTTTCTTAGGCAGGTGTTCTGTCTACCTGTTGAATTTTGAATGAAAAACCAATGGCTAGATAGAGTCTCTGTGCTGAATTCTATATTTTGTTCCTTGCTGAGCTTCCATGAATATAAAACACCAGCACAAAGTAGGAGAGTCAGCAGGCAGAGATCAACACCATCCATATTTAATGGAGAGGGAGTCGGAGTTCACAGACAGGGGAAAGCGAGTTCATAGAAGGCCAAGTTCGATATCGTGCCCACACTTACTGAGTGAGCTTCTAGCAAAAATGGCATAAATACCGTATGACAAATGCTCAGGATTGCTGTTTTAAAACAGCACCCTCCTCTTAATGCTCAAGGAGAAAATAGTCTACCAAGAGTTGCTTTAAATAGTAACTGGCAATCAGGAAAGTCCCTCCATCCACAGCAGAGTGAAGACTCAAGGGTGAAGACCGCATCGTTCACCAAACATCTGCGCCCCCTGTGATGCGGCTGACCACGCCCTCCCAGTGGAAGATCTCGTTTCTACCCTCCACCAGAAAGTCAAAGGTTGCAAGGCAAGGAGACGGAAACACTTGGTCTCCCATCTGCCCCTGGTTCTTGCCTATGGTACTGGTCCCAGGAAAGTCTCCTGAGGACGTCAAGACCCAGGCTAATTGTTTCCCCCGGATGTGATAATTGGCCAGTTCCTTTTGAGATTGGTCTTGCTGTGTAGTTCAGACAGACTGACCTTGAACTTGTGGCCCCTGGCTTCGGCCACTTAAAAGTGCTGGGGTTGCAGCCTTGTGAGACCACGCCTGGGACCTTGTTGGTTTTGCTGTCATCCCGAGGAAACGCCAGGGGTGAAACTCAGTCATCAACAGTGTATGTGGCATACACGTATAGCTCTATAGTATTGACTGTTCCCAGAAACCCTGCTTCCATGGATTTCTCCAGGCTTTCTCACCTTCAACAGGCATCAGGGTTCTCTTAGCTGGATAGGCATCACCACTTATTTGACATTAAATACACTGACATATGTATTCTTACACTTTTTAAAAAATGACCTCTATTTATTTTGTACGAGCTGGTGCAGTGCATATTCAGGAGTCGGAGGACAACGTTGTGAATTTTCTTCTTTCCTTCCACTGGGTGGATTCTGATTATCAAACTCGGATCATCAGGCTCAGTGGGAAGTGCGGTTTTTACCTACTAAGAATCCTTTCTGGCTCTAATACAATAACTTTATTAACTGACTGGGGGTGTGGTCCATTGGAAGATCACTTGCTTGACAAGCATGAAGCCCTGGGTGTGTGCATTTGCACACTCAAATGCAAGCCTCACATACACACCCTGTGCACACATTCACAGGCATACACACATTTGCATATACACACTCTCATACACACTCACACATGTGCATGCATGCGCTCATACACATGTCCATACACATATATTGTCTTTCTTACATACATTCTCACACATACTTGTACATTCTCTCTCTCATGATTTCCTTTTGAGAAATAGTGAATCTTCCAGCTGGATATGTTTTCTCCCTAAGATTGCTGATGAGTCAGTGCAGATGTTTGAAGATAACATCAAACTCTTTACCTATTGTTTGCCAAAGCAGAGATCACAATCCCTTACATTTTAAAAAATGTTCTTTACGTTTGAGATGCAGTCTTGTGCCTTTTACTTTCATAGCCATCCTATGGTACCAGGTTGCCACCCTTCTCCACTTCCCAGGGAAAACAGGCAGGGGCTGTCAGCTGCCCGAGGGAGAGGCGGGGGCTAGAGCTCCCATTTCCCAAGTCTAAGTGCTCATTCTTTCCAAGATGCTCAAATGCCTACAAGCCCTTCTGTTGCTATTAAAACCCATTTCTCACCTGTCCTTAGAGGAGCTGGGACTGCACATTCTTTATTATAATAGACCTTCATCTGCGTGAGACCTGTGATTTTTGTTCTCTTCCAGCTTCCCCTTCGGCAGGTTAAATAGCCCCGATTCTGCTCCTTGTAGAGTTTATCTTCCAACTCTTTTTGTCAGTTTTAACAAAGAGGTTGTGACTCCTGGGTTCCTGCTCAACAGAGCGCTTCCTCATTATTTGGTAACCTTTATCCCTCCTTCCAGGGAGAGTTAAATAAAGCCTGTGGATTTTTGATATGAATGTCTGGCAGACCCCGTGTGCACTGAAAGGTTTCCAGTGAGCCCTCCTGATGAAAGCGTCACTCCAACTGTGGCGTGCTCGTTCATGGCACATGAAAGGCAGCGGCCCCTCCACTGGTCCCCAGACCCACAAACAGGAACAGTGCCCACGTAAAGGTCCAGATTCCAGACCACGTCTGATTTTGGCAGGAAGAGATATGCGGTAATGAGGATGAATACGAGGAACCGCTGGCTAATTACTTCAGGTGAACAATTCTTTTCTGAAAAAGGCCCTGTTCATGTGTGAAAATTGCCCCTGACCCAGAATTTCATTACCGCACCTGAGCCAACCTGGAAAATTGAAGAAATTAAATGCCATAAAATATAAGTGATAAAAAGGAAAATAAACTTTGAGAGGTAGCAGCAGCCATGGCGTTCCGCTGCTAAAACACGGAGTGCGCCTAGCAAGCTCGGTGGCCTTTTAAAAATGACACCAGATGTCACATCTCTTTTGTCATCCTGGAGTTCTCTCCTGACACGAGCCTCTGTATCCTTAAAGGAGGTTCAGGTCTGGAGGATTTGAAGACACATTCCCTCTCCTATCAAACTGATCACTTGCTCTTTTCTTTCTCAGTGTGACTTATAGCTGACATCACCATTCTTCAGTAGTATTGATCATGAATCAGAGGCACGGGGTCACACCAACCTCTCGGGGAAGGGGGAGCATCTTGCATACATTCAAATAGGCAGCAAGGTCCGTCCCTCTGCAGCTGAGCCCTGAGCCCTGAACCCTTTCTGGGTTTCCTGGTTGCTCTGTCACCGAGCCCTTGGGGGAAATGTTTGAAGCACTCCCTGGCTGCTGAGAAAGTCCCTCTTTACTGTGAGCACATCCAGGCCTAGGGGAAGTGGTAGCTGGGGATGAAGAAACACTTTTGTGTTTGAGAGCCCCCAGGGTCCAGGTTAGTTGACTCTGATGGTCTTCCTGTAAAGTTCCTATCCCCTTGTGGGTCAAAAATCCTTTCTCCTATTCTTCCAAGAGTCCCTGAGCTCCATCCGCTGTTTGGCTGTGGGTGACTGCATCTGTGTGAGTCAGTTGGTGGATGAAGCCTCTCAGAGGACTGTTATGCTAGACTCCTGTCTGCAGTGAGGTGGTGGTGGTGGGGGCAGTGAGGAGGATGTAATGTGAATAAGTAAAAAGTAAATAAAAAATTAAAAAGAAAAACCAACCCACCTTTGTGCTGTGAAGAACTCAGGTGGATACAGAGTTCATGCTTTGTTTGTAGAAGTCTGGACAGTGGGTGGGGAGGACCATTCAGAAGGGAGGGATGCGGTGAATGATGATGAGGTTGAGCTGATGATGATGAGAGCCAGGACTGTGTTGGCAATCTGTCCCCACATTACAGGATTTTCATGTGCTCTCCACTCCTCATCTTAGAAGCCTCACCAAGTGGTAGAGATCTCTAGCTTCGCTGCTCACATTAACGTAAACTGCCTTCCTTTCTGGTATAAACACCACTTGCCAGATGATCTGATGTCAGCCAGTTCCTTAGTGGAGCCAGCCATATGTGGTCTTTAGCTTTTAGCTTAGGCCTAGCCTTCAACATGCATGGAGGGGCTTTTCTTCTTCATTTTTGAATGATGATAAAGATGATGGTTTAATCTTTTCTTCTTTTGTAGATACCAGTCACACCCGAGCAGTTTAACACAGCCGTCCTAACAGAGGCTGGCCTTCTTTGGATTCTGTTTTATTGGAAATAATGAATGATCTGCAGCAACTCAAATTGTCTGTTCGCCAAGCAGTCAAAAGAAAAAGAAAGGAAGAGGGAAGGGTGTGGCTGAGCGGTAGGCAGCATCTGCTCCTTCAGCTGCCTGGATTTTGCTTGCTCTCAGTTCTCTATAAGGCTACATGGACCCGTGTAACTGATGCCTTGAGTGGATCATGACTCGGGCTCCTCAGGCTCCTCAGGGCCATCATTTCCTCTGGCATCCAGAAGGTCAGGTGATATTTGAGTATATCATCTCTACTGCCTGGTCTCTCAGGGGCAGCTAGTGATCTCTGGCTAGGTTAAGACTGTGACCACACTACGGTGGCAACTGTGGGAGCACTCAACAGTGGGTGGCACCCTTTGTTACTCAAACGGCATTGGGCATGAGTTTTCTTTTGTTATTTATTTTTACTTATGTGTATGTGTGTGGGCTTGTGTGTTATGTGTACAAGTGCTCATGAAGGTCAGAAAAGAACATTGGGTCCCCTGGAGCTGGACTTACAGGTGATTTTGAGCTGTTTACTGTGGGTCTTGGGAGCTGCATTCAGGTCTGGCACAGCTGCAGAAAATGCTCTTGATCATAAAGCCATTTTCCAGCCCCGAGGATATTTGTTTGTAAAAAAAAATTATAACCCTATCCATCTATCTATCTATCTATCTATCTATCTATCTATCTATCTATCTATCTATTTATCTATCTAGTCTATTGTCTGTGTGTGTGTGTGTGTGTGGTATGTGTTTAGTGTGGTGTGTGTATGTGGTGTGGTGTGTGTGCATGTGTGGTGTGGTGTGTGGTATAGTGTCTGTGTGTATGTGTGTGTGTGTGTGTGTGTGTGGTGTGTAGTGTGGTTGGTGTGTAGTGCGGTGTGTGGTATGGTGTGGTGTGTGTACATATGTGTAAACCCTTGGATTATGAAGTGAAATGAAGACAAGTGTATGGCTTGGAGGAACAGTGACTGAAGAAAGGACTACAGGTAGATAAGGTTTGATTTTTACTGAAATAGTACAACAAACACTCACAGCATCTCTCCAAAATAGACAGTCTGTCTTAGCCCATATAGGCTGCTATACTAAAACACAGAGAATGGGTGGCTTATAAACAAAAGAAATGTACATCTTCCAGGTTAGGGTAGTTGAAAACCCAAGGTCAAAATACTGGCTGATTCCTGTTCGCACAGGGGCTGTTTCCTGGCTCCTAAATGGTGACTTATCATAGGTGGAAGGTATAACAGGGGCAGGGTAAGGGGAGTCTCTTCTCAGAGCACTAGTCCCCTTAGTTAGTGCTTTGCCCTTGAGACTTCCAAAAGTCCCCAGTTTCATGGTACCATCATCTTGGGAGGTTGTGATTTCAGCATCATCTATATTAGAGCAGGGCATAAACATTGACTCTGATGTACTATCCAATCAAAGAATCTGAGAGTGACTGACTATAGTTAAAAACAGATGGGATTGGGGCAGGAAGAAAAATGCAAGAAAGCTTTAGCCTTGTTTTCAAAGCAGATTGCCAAAGAAACACTAAGATACTACACATCTCTCCAACACATCTCCTCCCACCAAGAGAACCCAATTTCTACATAATTTGAGAAAGACTATGTAAAATGAGACCCTTTAATACATTTCCCCATGTTACAGTGAAATTATTTCATTGCTATTAATATCTGTAATTTTGCTACTGTTCTGAATTTCAGTGTAAATGTCTGTGTTTTCCAGTAGTCTTAGGTGACCCCTGAAAAAGGGTCATTCAACCCCAGGGGTCACAACCACAGGTTGAGAACCTCTGACTTATAGCCTGTGTTTAAGGTTGCAAAAGTACATTAATATTTCTCAGGTGCCTCCCTTTCAGCCTTTATCTATTCCATCTAGGCAAAAACTCTCTCTGTCTCTGTCTCTGTCTCTGTCTCTGTCTCTCTCTCTCTTCTATATGAAAGAAATCACCTGATTATGTTTCTGTGTGTATGTGTGTGCATGTGTGCAAGAGAACACTATATCCAGCCTTTGTTCCCTACCTTCTTCATATAGGAAGAATCTTACAACGGAACCCACAGTGTGTACATATGTCTAACCTTGTAGTCTGCTTGCTTCAGATCTCATCTCTTCCTCCAGAGCCACTGCTTCCCTCTGACCTTGGGCTGTAGGGATCCAGACTCCAGTTCTCATGATGGCACAGCAAGTGCGCTATAATTCCCATGTCTAACAATCCAGGTTAGGAGCAGAGACTTAGACAGACCTTGGCAGCAGTGCATGCTGAGAGTCTCTGGTGTACTCCATTGGTTCAAGTAAAGGAAACAAGGAAGAAAGTGTCGGAAGGAAATAGTAAATAAATTATAAGATACTTAGACAAAACCCCACATGAAAGTGAGAAGCAACCCAAGAGACTGACACACTGCCTCGTGAAGGTAGATAAGACAGTTCCCACAGCGTCTAGATGGAGCCTTCACTGAAGGAAGAGAAAACGATACTAAGGGGCACATGAATTTACTTTTAGACTGTAACACACTGTAACATCCTGCCTGTGTTCAGATAATTTTATTAAATAAAATATATGCTCCTTACCCATGTTGCGGGGAACATGTTCCCTGAGCTTGTGTCTCTGCCCTGGGGTCCTGGCTGGCCAAACACTGTCAGAGATTCTGACTCTGGACTCTACAATCTTTCCACCTAGCTTGCTAGGTTCCCACTGGCGAGTCACTACCACACCAACCCCATGCTTCAAATCCTCCATGGCCTTTGTGGAGCACCTCAGGCAAACCCACACTTGGCTGCCATACCTTTCTCTCTTGAACCCAGAGGAGCCACCTTGTGAAGGAAAACACAACAGGAACTTAGTTTAGGAACAATGGTATCTCTGGGCGCAACAACTAAAACCTAATCTTGCAAGCCTTATTAAAATCTTATTCCTTGGGGATCCACCATGATACTGGGAAACTCTAGCAGCCACATCTTACCAGCTACATCTTACCCCTCTGCTGTTTCCAAAAAGGAACTAACTCTCTCCTGCTTCCTTTCTTCCTCCATCCAACCTGGAAGTCCCGCCTACTCACCCAGTGATTGGCTCCTTTATTCATTAGCGGATTGGTTAACAAGAAAAGCACCAGATCCATACACAGTACACCCATGTAAGAGTAGTAACTCTGGCAGTTAGGATATGTCACAGAGAAGCTTTTTTCCAATAAAAAGGAGAAGGCCCATCACCACAGGCATCTGCTGGGGGTCTTGGAAACACATCCCCTACGGAGAAGGGAGGGTACTGTGCAGTATAAATCAAAGCCAACAAAGCAAATAATAAGACATAAAACCAAATTACCATTGAGAAAACATAGAATACAGACTAAACTATGAGAAGTCAACTTTACAACAGGTAAAAACAAACAAAAACAAATCAACCATGAAAATGGAGAATCTGGCATTGCGCTGTTGAAAAACAGTTGACCTGAAACAAAGTGAGGTGGATATTTAAATAAACGAAGTAAACAAAGTAAACGAAGAGGCAAATAACGACAAGGAGAAGCAAAGCAACATCAAGGGGCAGTGTGAGCATGACCAAGCAGAACTTAAGTGTGAGCACGACCAAGCAGAACTTAAGTGTGAGCACGACCAAGCAGAACTTAAGTGTGAGCATGACCAAGCAGAACTTAAGGAGGAAATTTAAATGGGATTATGGAAATTTTTATATCATTAAAATAAAATTGTCAATAAAGGGTAACTGCCATTAATCCTTATAAACAAAATATTACTTTGTTGGATGTAGAAAGAGAACCCAAACAACATCAGCAAAAAATGGTGCTTTGAAATGCATATAAATATAATTGTTCAGTTTGTAATTAATTCTGCTATATATGTGCATATACATATATATGTTAGTGAAAAAAGTTGTCTTCAACAGCTATAAAATTATCACTAAAATGGCTTTAAATATTCTAAAAAAACCCTAAAATTAATAAAACACAACTCAAGTAATTATAAGAATTATAAAAATACTTCCCTAAATAGTTTCTGAGTCCAAGAGAAAATGAACACTGTAAAGCTCCAGCTGGTCCTCAGCATGCTGTGTAGGAAACTGTTCTGCCTGTTCTCCACATAGCATTAGACACATAATAAAGTATAAATATATAATAAACTATATAAAAAAAACCTCCTGAGCAATCTGTCTGAGAATGGTTTTGCTAAGATTTCTTAAAGAAGAGTGTACTGAGGTTTCTCACTGTATCTGCTGCATTTACAAGGGCACAGATATGCCCTTTCTTCGAGTAATTGAAAGAATATTACTTCTTTCAATTGGAAAACAAAGCAAAATAAAAACAACTTCCAAAACAGAAGCAAAACAAAACAAGACACTCACCACCCACTCAACCAGCCAACCTGACTGTTAGGGTTTTGCTGCAGAAGATCAAAAGTTCACATCAGGAAATGGGATGGGGGTTGGGGGGGAGTGGGGCAAAAGTCTGCCACAGAGGGAGAGGGAGAGAGAGGGAGAGAATGAGAGAGAAAAAAACGAGAGAATGAGATGGAGGGGGGAGGGGGGAGGAAGAGAAAACACTGTGATGGTGGGGGCATTATAGAGGTAACTTTACTGTATTTGTGGAGACAGTGGGAGTTTGTTACTTTTGGCTGCTGGTGATGATGTGGCTGCTGGTGCTGAGTCACTTGAAGGCAGGCTGGTTCTGGAATGTGGGCAGACACATGTGTTTCAAATACCAACAAAGTAAGACACCAACTTACTCAATCAACCCCACTCAATAATAGCCCAGAAACAAGATCCTTGTGGGGGGAGAGGGAGGGTGGCTCAGTGGTTAAGTACTCGACATGTAGGTGGGAGGACTGGAGTTGAGATCCCAAGATCCCATGTAAATGCAGGACACTAGGAATTGCAGTGATGGGGTCCTGAGCAAGACTAGCAATAGCCACGAGCTCTGGGTTCAACTGGGAGACTCTGCGTCTAAGGATACGGTGGAGAGTTGTTGAGGAAGACTTCTGATGTCAGCCTTAATCCTCTGCACCGGTATGTACTTAGAGCCACCCATATAAACACCCATCTATTCAACCAAAGATCTTCCTATCATTATCTGGTGCAAGAACATTTTCAGATTCACAGTCCGTCCCCATCTACAGTCTGCCGTGGTCCTGCCACTAGCTAAATGTCTTATTCATTTACATGACCTCCTTGGTGTGCCATGCCCCAGTGTCTCATCCCCACCCCCAACAAAGGCAGGGTTTGAGAATTAAGTGTCTTAGCATTTTATTTTGTTTTGGAAGCATTGTATAAGACGTTGCCTTCAGAGTCATCAGGGCCAGGGCTGGGGCTGCCGGTGACAGTGTAAAGTAAGAAGAGGAAAAGTCTTATTGGAAAGGCTGCCATAGGGACCTGCCAAACTTTTTGCTTGTTTGTTTCAAGACAGGATTTCTCAGTGTAGCTCTGTCCTGCAACTTCCTCTGTAGACCAGACTGGCCTCGAGCTCGGAGACCTGATTGACTCTGCCTCCCAAGTGCTGGGGTGAAAGACATGAGCCACCACTGCCAGGTTCCTGCCAAACTCTTGTGAAGGCTTACTGTTCCATTCTTGATTGGGAGGGAAGTTTCTTACATTTCCTTAAAGCAAAATCCAGAGATGGAGAGAAGAACCAGCAATGATTATCGGTAGTCATTGATTTCAGTACACTTTCCTGATGGAATTCTGAGGTTCCTATGTTTCCTAGGTGTATACAGTTCCTAGGTACATTGGTGATCATTTCTGTTGGTTGGCCTCATTCTAAGAAGTTGAGACAGTTACTGTGACAGCAGCATGTCTGGGAATGAAGAATTTCCCTTCCCAAGAACTAGCAGGTCAGTAATGGACCTGGATCCAAGATAGTTCTTTTATTTATCACTTGGAGATTTTAAAGAATGTCATCGGGAAACAGTTCCTTCAAAATGGGCCACACCTTTATTTATTTTAAATAATATCTTTGTATCTATTTATAAGAAGCATTTGAGTTTATTTCAAATATATGCTTCACATGTCATGTCATACACATTGGAATAAATGAACTCTAACCCTAACCTTCATTTTTACTGCTTCATTTTTAATAAAATTTTTTTTCAGTGTAAAAGTATGTGATAGGCCTTAAAAATAGGGAGTTGGGTTGCTACAGGGCTCAACTGGTGACTTAGCGAGATGAAGTATTTGAGATGTCACCTTTCTCTTCAGGACGTGGATCAGCCATCACCATGGTTAGGATAGTCTTAGTTGCTAAGGTTTAGGAGCTAGGAAAAAAATAGCGTTTTTGAGATCTGCTGATGTTGCAAAACAAGACAGGGCAGGAAAATCACCTTTACTTTGTTAGCCAAAAAAAGTGTGCTGTGCAGCCAATACCCAGCATTGTGCTCTATTTAGATTCTTTTATTGGGAGGGGGGTGCGGGGTATGGGGAGAGTTCAAGATGGAATTTCACTGTGTAGCCCTGGCTGTTCTGGAACTAGCCTCTATAGACTAGTCTAGCCTCAAACTGCCAAGATCCACCTGCCTCTGACTCCTGAGTGCTGGGATTAAAGATGTGTGTCACCACTGCCTGGTCCTACTTAGATTCTTATTTTATTCTTTATTTGCTTGATAGATAGTCTCCTAAAATTTACATATATATACCTATATGCATTTAGTCCACCTTAGTTAGCCTCAAGCCAGTTCCACGTATTGGATCTTATGTATGCATCTCAGCTGGCCTTGAATTTCTTGTATAGTTAAGGATGACCTGAACTCTTAGCATGGCTTCCTCCCAGTGCTGAGATTACAGACAAGGTTCTCATGGGTGTGGAAGTAAGCACATTAGGGCAGGCAAGCAGAGTCTCTGGATTGAAGTCTGTCTCTGCGAACTGCATGGGGCACTTCTATGTGGGCATTAAAAAAATACATATGTGTGAGAATTTGTAAAAACTCACAGATGAATTGCATAGTATAGAAATATTGAAACAGAGTTGAGTCAGGTATGTTATAAATTCATATGTGTAGATAATAGCATGTTTTATTACTTAGTACCATAAGTATAAGCAAGCCTATTAAAGAAAGTTAATATTCACCCAAACTTAGGCACACACATGTAGAGATTGCATAAAGCATCACTCATGAACAATGTTCACAGTCGTAAACCATAGTGGTACATGCAACTGTCATAATAACAGCATGGGTTCCCTTTCTCTTCTCCATCCTCCACTCTCTCCCTTCTTTCTTTCTTGGAAATTGCAGCCTGAACCTTCTCCATATTAGATAAGTGCTTTTCCTACCACTGAGCTACAGCCCCAGCCTGACTTGTGAGTCTTTCACAGCTACCTGTGGTTGGTGATGTTGAATGCTCAGACCTTCCTGTCTCCATCTGGACTTCTGAGTGATGCTAATGGTTACTATGTAAACCAATGGTCTTTCCAGTGAGTTGTGTGGCTGAAGGAAGTATGTCACTGGAGGTATGCTTTTATCATTTAAAGACTCACGCCTGTCCTAGGGTGATCCCTTTACCTCCTACTTGCTGTTCAGGACGTGAGCTCTCAACTTACTACTCCAGGTGCCATGACTGTGACGTTTCTCCCTCTGCAGCTCGGAGCCCCAGTAAACCTTCCTTCTAGTATTTGCCTTCGTCATGTGTCTCATCACAGTAATAGAAAAGCAACTAATACAAATATGGATTAATACATAGAAACCAAATAGACACAAGTCTGTAAGATAAATAAATGTCCTCTGATGGGAAATAGGGTTTAGTAGTTAAGTTTAGGAAGTTGAAAGCTATGAATGGATTTTTTAGTGTTTGGGAGTTGGAGTCTCTAAATCCTATACTGCTCAAGGATCTATCCTATTGCAAACCTGCCTACATGACTTTCTTAGGATATTATACTCTTGATCATTCCTTGGAAAGCAGTAAGCTGAATGCATGAGTTTCTACAAAACAGTGCATTTTATGTACTCATCTCATCTTTAGTTTGAGCCACAGAGAGAGATCTTAACTTCTTGAGACAATTTCAGTCTGTGGCTCAGTTACCTGGAACGACTCCTCTCTGCCTCCATGGTGGCTGATTAATACATAATCTGTACAAGTCATTCAAAAAGGCTTCGGGTATCTTCAACAGATGTGTTATAAGGACGATGCACCGGAGACAGGAGACAGATGGGGCCACAGCCTTCTATTTCACAGATGTTCCGTTTCCTTCTTTATCCTCTGAGAGGGGGAAAAAAAGACATAAAAGTGGTCATATTATACCTTGTAGAGGAGTGACTTTGACAAGTTATAGAAGGCTCACAAGTTATATCAGACAAAGGTTGATGTCAGGATATAAAATGGCTGACTGTTTGAAGGAGAAACATATCCAGAGGTTTTTAAACACCTCCTTAGGGGGTAATCATGAATAGGACTAGGTATATTTAAAATAGTCTAGCATGTCTACTCAAATTCACAACCTTTTCCTTTGGTTATCTTTTTTCTGAATACCCATGTCAAAGTCCTTGAAAAGTTGATTCCCCAGGGTTAGCCGACAGCCAAATGGCAAGGAAATGGCACAGCAGGGGTTATAGAGAAACTATTTAACAACTGCCAATGTAGTACCCCAAGTCAAATGGAGTCCCTGTGAGCCAGTGCAGAGGGATAGCTGTATCACGACCTGCTGGCTGAGTGCCCACATGAGAATAACAGGGCAGAGCTGACCCTGGAAACTTCTGGATGTCTTCATCAGCTAGTCCTTTCCCCGAGAAGATAAGAAGACACTATGTCCATCTCTCCGCCTTTTCCCGGGTTTGTTTCTGTTACTTTCTCTAATAAGAAAGAAATAGGGGCTGGATGAGATGGCTCAGTGGTTAAGAGCACTGACTGTTCTTCCAGAGGCCCTGAGTTCAATTCCTAGCAACCACATGGTGGCTCATAACCATCTGTAATGGGATCTGATGTCCTATTCTGGTGTGTGTTTGAAGACAGCAACAGTGAACTCATAGAAATAAAAAATTAATAAAAAAGTTAAAATAAAATTCATTTACAAAAAAGAAGAAACAAAGTTTATGAGAACCAGATTACTGGTCAGTTTCATCAAGACAACAACTGTAAAAGGCACCGTCGTTACTGTTCTATTTCTGTGAAGAGCCACCATGACCAAGGCAAGTCTTATAAAAGAAAACATTAAACTGGGGACTTGCTTAGAGTTTTAGAGGGTTAGTTCATTATCACCATGATGGGAGGATAAAGAGATGTGTGGTGTGGAGGGAGATACAGTAGCTGACAGCTTTCCATCCTGATTCATAGCAGAGAGAGAGAGAGAGAGAGAGAGAGAGGCTTTTGACACTTGAAAGCTGACCCCCCCCCCCAGTGACATTCTTCCTCCAACAAGGCCACAGCTAATCCTTTCCAAATAGTTCAGCTGGACACTAAGCATTTGAACTTGTAGGGGCCATTTTTATATGAAACACCACAGGCACTAAATATTGAAGTAAAAGCAAAATACAATCAACTCAGGCCGTCTTATAGAAGAATGAAATGGGAAACTCTTTCTGTGTTTTGAAATAAATAGCATCCTTAAGAGGAGAGGGAAGGCATCAATCTATTTCTATTGTCATTTGCACAGAACTAGATTCATGGGCCAGTGGGGAATGCAGCACTGGAGGTGGCACCTGCCTAAAGGTTCTGGTACTGGGCATGCCAAACCTTCTCTTGGGCCACATATGCCCCCCAGGATAGCTACTATTTTCTTGTTTTGTTTTGGTTTTGGTTTTGGTTTTGAGACAGGGTCTCTTTGTGTGATAGTTCTGGCTGTCCTGGAAGCTACTATATAGACCAGGCTGGCCTCAAACTCACAGAGATCTGTCTGCCTCTCCTTCCTGAGGGATGGGATAAAAGGCAAGAACCACCACACCTGGCTAGATAGTTACTATCCTAGTTGTGTTAACTGTCAACTTGACAAAGCCTAAAGTTATCTGAGATGGGAGTCTCCGTTGAGGAGTGGTCCAGATCAGATTGGCCTGTGAGCATGTCTTTGGGGAATTATCTTGACTATTAACTATGTAGGTGGGCCTACCTTACTGTGGGTGGCCCTGTTGCTTGAGTAGGTAGCCATGAGCTGTAGGAGAACCTGGAAGCAAAGACAGAAAGCAGTAATGATTGTCAATGGTTTCTGCTTCAAGCTCATGCTTCAGCTCCTGCTCCAATTCCCTCAGTGATGACCTGGGACCTGGAGGTGTAAACCAAACCAATGCTTGCTTCCCCAGGGTGTTTTGCCACAGCAACAGGAACCACACTAGAACAGCTGCTAATGCGGCCTAGCATGTTTGTGGATCATGATGTACGTTGCAGTATAAAAAGGCTGGGCACCCCCTCCTTTTATTTTTACATCGATGGGGTTCAGTTGAGGAACTGGAAATGAACAAAGCTTTTTGGGATCACTTTGTCCTAGACTCGAGGACTGCGGCATTAGAAGTCAGAGGTCATTGATATGCAGAGTGTTACAGATGGCACATGTGTGCTGCATGGTGATGTTCCTCTCGGTCTTTAAGGAGGTTGAGCAGGGCTGGCGGAGCTGGAGCTCCTAGGCAGCCTCAGACTCCTTGAAGGACATCACAGGGAAGCAAAGACTCATAGGTGCCCTGTAGTCTTGATATAGGTGTCTTGTAGTTCAGTGACATACACCAAGCTCATGGCTTGGCTGAGGGACAGAGTGAAGACAGGGAGCTCTACCACTTGGACACCTAGTTCAGCAGCTTCCTGTAAAATACATGGATGTTGGCTGTTGTGTACAAGGAACCCAGGAAATATTGGAGAGTTTGTGGTTTGGGTGCCTAAGGAGTAGGTGTGCTATATGGTTGCTCTAGAGCTTGTCTCAGCACATATAGATCTTGTCTAAATATTTATGTATTCTACACATGTTTATATGTGTATAATTTAAATCTATATAGTATAGCCAAATAAATATGCTCACATATGCCTATATAGTAAACACACACACATATAATATATATATTTAAATATACACACTATAATATATATTACTGCAACAAACTACCAAAAGTTTAGCATCTGAGTAGAACATAGATTTACTGTCTGATGGTTCTAGTTGGCCTGGGCTCCTTCTCCATTGGAGATTCTAGGGAGAGTCTGTTCTCATTGTATTTTGGAGTCTTGAGGCCATTTGCCCCCCATTGGCTCATGAACCCTTCTTTCGGCAGCATAGCAATAGCAGAGCATCTTCAGCTCTCTCTCTAACCCTCTTGATTGACACTTTACCTCATCAAGACCTTTGTGAATATGTTGGGTCCATATGGATGACCAGGATCATCTCCTGACCTCCAGACCCTTAACATAATTACATTTGTGGGTCCCCTTTTTGTCCTGAGAAGAAACAGACCATGTCTAGGAACTACCATACAGATGCTTTTGATGGACCATTTATCAGTCCCCCCACATATGATGGCTGCCTCTGTTATGTTTTGCCACGATTGCCTTTGAAGGATGACAGATTAGAGTATTATTGTTTATAAAAACTGTACAATTCAATATTATATTGGTGAATGAATAGGAAGAGTAGTTAACATATTTTAAAAACAAAATTTTAATCGTCGTGGAATTTTCAAAGTCCACAGAATGTTTTTAAAATTTGTATCATTTGAATAAAACCCTTTCACTGACATAACTCTCACGGAATTGAAGGGTCAGAGTAGAATCACTTGGCCAGGAAGCATGTGTGATCATTTCTGCTTTAAATATCTGACACAGTGAATTTATGTTTGTGATATTCACAGAAGGAAATTTAAGACTTATTCAAAGTTCTAACTCATTTTATTCAAATCCAATATTTAACATCTTCCCTAGTATCTTGCATTTTATTTTTTACTGTGCCCTCAGGTTAATGCTTCCAATTTATTAGTTTATATACAGCACGACACAAGCAATAACTGTAGCTCTTTTATTTCCCCCTGTGATCCAGAAGGGTAGAGTCCCCCATGCAGGGAGACACTTTAATATTTGGTTTATCACTCTGCAAATACTGGCTGGCTGAGTGAGTGAGTAAATGAAGAAATGAACGCTGTGCACACTAGATTGCAAATTCTTTTCAAGAGAATCAGAAGCAAACTCACCAAGGGCGAAAAGCTTGCAGCTCATTGTCCTGACTTGCCTTTAAAAAAATAGTGCATTTTAAACATGATAACTTTAATTGAAAAGGTAGTTTATGCCTATTCTCTCTCTCTCTCTCTCTCTCTCTCTCTCTCTCTCTCTCTCTCTCTCTCTCTCTCTCTCTCTCTCTCTGTGTGTGTGTGTGTAAGCCAGAGGTTCACTTTAGACGTCATTCCTCAGGAACCATTCACCTTTCTTTTTTGAGACAGAGTCTTTCGCTTGCCTTGAGCTCTCCGAGTAGGTTAAGTTGGCTGAGCAGTGAACCCCAGGGACCTCTCTGTCTTTATTGCCTTGGTGCTGGGATTACCATCCTGCCTGACTTTAAATGGGTGCTAGGTATTGAACGTAGGTTTTTGTGTTATGTGGCAATTATTTTACCAACGGGGCTGTGTCTACTTTTAAAAGTTAGAGTATTATGAAAAATTTAGAGGTAATTTACAATCTCTCTGTGGAGAGAAAGACACTCATTGGCTTGTATTTTTTTGACAGTCACATTTAGATGTGCTGACACATGCACACACACACACACACACACACACACACACACACACACACACACCCGGCTCTCCGTGGCCACGGGTTCTGTCTTTGCAGATTTTACTCACTTCAATTTGAAAATACTTAGGGCTTATCTACCACTGAGGGGCAGAGAACATGTTTAGCGTGAATGAGGCCCTGGTTGATCTGAAGCACTGAAAAAAATCCAGAAGAAATTGCATTTCTATGCCCAAGCTATTTTTGTCCATATTCCATAAGCAGTAAAGTATACAACTCCCTACATAGTTAAGGTATCATAAGTAATTGAAAGATGATTTGTATGTGGAGCATGTGTGCAGGCTATATACAAATACTGTGTCATGTTATATGAAGGGCTTGGACATCCAGAACATTGAATTCCTTCAAAGGCCCTGAAACCAATCTCCCAAGAGTGTTGAGGAATGAGCATATAAGAGATACACAGATATATGTTCACATATAAGTGTGCTTGCTTTTTGCAAAAGAAAAGTTGGGATTCTATGATGCTGTTTGTAAGATGTAAGGCCAAGATGTTATATTAATTAGGTCTCCACGATCCTTTCTGTGCTTTTAAAGTGTTTTTTATATGCATATATACATAGTCTTTTTGAAAAATCCCGTTATTTCAAGATCCCATGAAACTATTGCTGGACCTTTAAGTGATGGGAGTTTAAGACATAGTCTGGCTTCCTTTCTGTGGCCTTTTAATGAGTTTGTCTCCAGCTTCTACAGGGCCAGTTTTTATCTATCTGTCATCCATCTGTTTTTATAGGGTCACTGTGAAGGCTAAAGAGCCAAGCTGTACAAGGGTCTGTTACAGCCCCTGATGTGCCAGTGAATATTCTGTAGACATCAGTTCCTTTCTTCAAAATCTTGCTTACAAAAATTGTGCTTCTAGGTCAGTGGTTCTCAACCTGTGGGCTGTAACCCCCTTTTGGGGGTGTTGGTGGTGTGTGGAACAGCTCTTTCACAGGGGTTGCCTAAGACCATTAGAAAACACAGATATTTATATTATGATTCACAACAGTAACAAAATTACAGTAATGAAAATAATTTTATGGCTTGGGGGGTCACTATGACACGAGGAGCTGTATTAAAGGGTCTCGGTGTTAGGAAGGTTGAGAACCAGTGCTCTAGGATATGCTCCCTGTTTTTTTGCATGTGAAAAAATCGTTTACATAAATAGATAAACTAAAATGACTCGTGTGTTGCTAGTGGCCGAGAGTGCTCCACCTTTACCGTTGGCAGGAATGATTGCTGCCGCCCGAGGCTGGCTGTCCTAAGGCACTTGCCATACCTGGTTTTTATTCTGCAGGTCCAAGGCCCGGCAGTGAGTCCAAGCACATGATTTTCCAATACAAAGAGCAGAAAACAATAATTGCTAAGAGGAGCGGGCTGCTGCATGCACCCTGCCTTCAACTCTCCTCAGTAAGTCAGAGGCCAGGAGTCCTGCTGAGCAGGGGAGCCGGCAGAGGAAGGAAGAGTGAGCCAGCTCCTGAGGGAGCTGTGTAATTATCCTATGACCTCTCAGCTATTCAGATTGAAGTCTTCATTGCCCATGACAAATATTTACTAAGCCTTGCTTTGTGTTTGGTTTCTAGGTATAATGAATGATGTGGCAGATGGTTTTAGGTTAAAAGAACTCCAACTCCATTTAACGCCTGGATGGACATCTGGATTAGGTGACTGATGAATCCTGCAGAAGTTAGTGGACGAAAAATCCTTTCTGCAGCAGTTTGAATACTGAGATGACCTTCCTCCCTCTCTCCCTCTCCATCTCTGTCTTTCTGTTCCTCTCTGTGTGTGCACACACATGTTTGTGACATGCATGTGTGAGTGTACATGTGTATGTGTGCACGTATGTGCGCGCAAGCATGTGTGTGTGCGTGTGTGTGTGAACCAGTTGTCTTATATACTTTATATTCCCCACTGTTCTGTGAACTCCATAGGAGTTGTTTATAAGTGCTTACTTATTTACTGAGTGGAGTATATTAGAGTTATATCTTCTCTTACCTATCTAGAAATAGGCTAAACCATTATCACTGTGACTTGCATAGAACAGTGTCTACATTTGTGGGCTTGGAAAGACCTCAGAGGGCTTAGGTGTGGGTGGCTGCCTCAGGTGTAACATTGGAGGAATCTGCAGCGTGTAGAGGACTCTGGAGCTATGGCATTGTTTGAGAGCACTACACCTGGATGACGGTGAGGGCTGCATAGCTTCTATGTGGGCTGAAGAGGCCAGGCTAGTGCCTCTTGGCCCTGGGAGGGAGAGTGGAAGGGGACAATAGAGACAAGCTGCATTTTTCTAAGTGTGCTCATCTATATATAATAGGAAGACCTGGACAGAGCAGCCTGAGCTCCGTGGGTCTTTCCTTCCTTTCCATAGTGATTTAACCCCCTGGCTATTCCCCATTCATTCTTTGAACAAATATGTGCAGGGTGATGAATTCTATGTGAAACACTGGGGTGGGACAAAACAGGCCTCGTCCCCTTCCATGTGGCTACAGCTGAAGAGAGGGCTAAACGTTTACAGTAGTCTAGGATTTTTTTGTAGGCAGAATGTGGTGAGTTGAATAGGTATGGCCCCAGAGATTCATGAGTTTGAATACTTGGTCCATAGAGAGTGGCATTATTAGTAGGTGTGGTCTGGTTTGAGTAGGTGTGGTCTGGCTGGAGTAGGTGTGGTCTGGCTGGAGTAGGTGTGGTCTGGCTGGAGTAGGTGTGGTCCGGCTGGAGTAGGTGTGGTCTGGTTTGAGTAGGCGTGGTCTGGTTGGAGTAGGTGTGGTCTGGTTGGAGTAGGTGTGGTCTGGTTGGAGTAGGTGTGGTCTGGAAGGAAGTGTGTCACTGTAAGGTTGGGCTTTGAGGACTTCTATACTCAAGCCCTGCTCAGTGTGGAACCCAATCTTTTCCTTGCTGACTGTGGGTGAAGATGTAGAACTCTCAGCTCCCTCTCCCAGCACCATGTCTGCCCGAACACTGCCATGCTTCCCGCCACGGTGATAATGGACTGAACCTCTGAACCTGTAAACCAGCCCCAATTAATTGTTTTCTTTTATAAGAGTTGCCCTGGTCACGATGTCTCTTCACAGCAATAAAACCCAAACTAAGACCCAGAGGGTGGGCAAAGCCTGTCCCTGAAGAGGCGTGGAAGCAACGGGGAATCATTGGTGTTTGGTCCTGTCAGCTAAGAACACTACTTTAGATCCCTGCAGACGTTAGCCCCATCACAGATCTCCTGCTCAAGTCCTGGTCCTATGGAGTTAAGGCAGGAGAATACCATCTTTTTTTATTTTTTATTTTTAAAATTAGGTATTTTCTTTATTTACATTTCAAAGGTTATTCCGTTTCCTGGTTTCCCCTCTGAAAACCCTCTATCCCATCCCTGCTCCCCTTGCTCACTAACCCACCCACTTCCCGGTCCCTGCAGTCCCCTACACTGGGGCATCGAGCCTTCTCAGGACCAAGGGCCTCTACTCCCACTGATGTCCAACAAGGCCATCCTCTGCTACACATGCAGCTGGAGCCATGAGTCCCACCATGTGTACTCTGGTTGGTGGCTTAGTCCCTGGGAGCTCTGGGGGTACTAGTTGGTTCATATTGTTGTTCCTCCTATGGGGCTGCAAGCTCCTTTGGGAATACCCTCTTTATGTTCACCGTTGGGTTCGGGGAGGAGGCAGCCAATGACCATGATAATAACGGATCTGTGTTAGAGCCTCTAAGTTCCATGTGGCAGGGACTCACACTTTCTCCTTCATGCATATTTCCCAGCTTCGGTTGAACCATCCTCTAAAAAGTTCAGCAGATCTCCACCCTCTTGAGCACACAGAAAGGCAGCAGGCACACGGAAGCATAAGCGCAGATTAAAAAGACACATAGAAAAACAAATGGAAATGCATTCAGTATTGTTACTCAAGAAGCAACTGTGGGAACAGCAGAATAACAGTGAGATAGGCTCTACCTCACTCCTTCAAATGACTGACAGACAAGAAAACATTAACCGGGCTGGAGAGATGGCTCAGCAGGTAAGAGCACTGACTGCTCTTCCAGAGGTCCTGAGTTCAATTCCCAGCAACCACATGGTGGCTCACAACCATCTGTAACAGGATCTGATGTACTCTTCTGATGTGTCTGAAGACAGCTACATATAAATAAAAATATAAATTCATATAAATAAAATAAATAAATTAAAAAAAAAAAAAGAAAACATTAACCACACCAAGTATTGGCAAGGATGTGAGGCACCTGGCATTTATACATTGCTGGTAGAAATGTAAAATGTACAACCACTTGGGAAAATAGCTTCTTCAGTTTCTTATGTTAAATGTCCATGTACCATGTGACAGAGCCTTCCCACTCCCATGTTTAACCCAAGAATTACAACCAAATTTAAGCAAAGCTATTTATATCAGTTTTTCTGGTAATACCTTCATACCGAAGCACACTCCATCAACAGGCACATGGATGGACACGTATCAGAGAGCCAAACATGGGAAGACCGTACATCTTTGCAAGAAAAGACACTGCTGATCTGAGTTATGATGCTGAGTGAGAGATACCAGGTAGAGGAACACTGGGCAGTGGGAAGCAATCCATAGAAAGCAGAGGACTGGTTGCCTACAGTAGGGATGAGGGGCAGATGGGGCACACTGGGGCATTTGTGGGGTCATGGAAATGGTTGTTATCTTGGCTATGTTGGTGGCTTCACAGTGGCGTACGAGTTCCAAGTTGGTCCCATTGCGCTGTTTACGAATAGTTTAGTATACGTCTGTAGGGCCCCGTAAAGTTGAAGACTGTGCCCTGTATTTCAGAGTCCCTTGGGATAACTGAGGGGCAACGAGAAGGTCACCCAGGGTGCCTGGTGTTCCAAGACCTAAAGGAACCCCATGAGTGAGGGGATACCTCAGCAGTATGACCATGGCTGTGAGGGGGAGGCTTGTGAGTCTGAGGTTGACCAGGTTAGACCTCTGAATCAAATCAAGTCGTTGTCAGGCCTTTACTGGCCCTCCCGTGGTGTCAGAAATTGAGAGCAAGAACAAGACATAGTCGAGTTACTGAAGACAGAAAAAGACAAGTGCAAGAATGATGAGCAGAATGTGTTTAATGTGGGCAGGTGTCAGACATGACAGGTCTGTGTGGCTGACAGATGGAGATAGGCCTCCTGCAGGAACGGAACAGGAAGAGGCTGAAGTCTCATAAACTCCTGAGATAGCTCCCTGAGGTTTCTACTGCTCAATCAGCTTGTGTTTCTTCTCCCTTTCTTTCCCCTTCTTCTTCCCCTCCCTCCCTCCCTCCCTCCCTCCCTCCCTTACATGCTTCTGTCTTTCTGACAAAAGTATACTCCCAGAGTTCAGAGGCAACCTAGGATTCCAGCACTGGAAAGTCAGGTATAAACTGTGATTGATAGCAGGTCTCTCTGCTTTCCATAGAGCTGACATTTTAGTAACCATAGTTTTATTCCCATTCCCATTTTCTTGCAATTCCAATAACCAAAATGAGGTGTTTAATCAGCTAAACTGTGATTCTATCCCCAAAACTTCAATCATAATGCCAGGCACCATTACTAGGCAATGAAATAATACTTTTAACCTGAATAAACTAAATTAGCTACCAAAAAAAAAAAATGTAGATAACCAGTAGAAAATTCTTAGTGTAACTTCTGCCTTAGTATTTTCTGTTTAGGGAGAACTAACTGACTGTACCTACCTTAATTACCAGCCTCATGTTTTTATCCACTAGTTTAGAACTATTTTTAACTCCATAAATGTTATGCTGCCTCACAAAGTTGATACTTGTTTCATCTTTCTACA
>NC_034600.1:34345654-34351294 GCF_900095145.1 Mus pahari | reverse complement strand
CCCTCCCTCCCTCCCTCCCTTCCTTCCTCCCCCTTCCCATTTTTCCTTCCTTTCACATCTCCAAACCCCTATTTGATCACATGGAAAATGGGATAGGACCCATCTTACAAGTCTTTAAAAATATTTATTAATAGACTGTTCTTAGAGCATTCTTAGGTTTATAAAAATCTACAGAAAACACATAGGAGCCTCTATGTACACAGCTCTATCCCTATATTGTGTTTAAAGTTCCACTGGCTTTGACAGACTCATGACCTGTGTTTATTATCCACGTGCTGCCCACGCCCTGTCAGAGAAATTTCATTACCATAAAAGTCCCCTGAGCCCCTACTCTTTACTCTTCCTCCTCCACAAGACTCCTAATGATCTTACTGTCTCTACTTTTGTTCCTTCTGGAATATCATTTGGTTGGAACCATATAGTAGGTGGCTTCTTTGACTGGCATCTTTCCTTCTAACATCACAGGAGTCCTTTGCTTTTCATAGTGTGATAGCTCGTTTCTTCCTTTTCCCCCTAAAATATTTGACTCAGTACCTAGAGCAGAGCCTTCTCTCCCAGAAACTGTGGAGAAAGGAGTGTTCTAGTTAACTTCAACTGTCAACTTGGTACCCATGGACTCGTATTTGAATGCTTGTTTGAACCCGGTTGGTGGAACTGTTTTGGGAGGGATTAGGAGGTGTGGCTTTGTTGGAGTAGGTGTGGCTTTGTCGGAGGAAGTATGTCACTGGGGATGGGTTTTGAGGATTCAAAAGCCTATACCATGACAACTTGCTCTCTCTCTCTGCCTCCAACTTACAGAGAAGATGTCAACTCTCAGCTGCTGCTACAGTGCCTGCCAGCTGCCATGCTCCCCACTGTGATGACCATGGACTCATCCTCTGAAACTGTAAGCCAGCCTCCAGTTAATTGCTTTCTTTTATCAGTTGCCTTGGTCGTGTCTCTTCACAGCAATAGGAGAGTAGCTAAGACAGCATCTTGAGAATTGGAACTGTCAGGGTTCTCCAGAGAAATAGACTACTGTGTGTGTGTGTGTGTGTGTGTGTGTGCATGTGTGTGTGTGCGTGTGTATGTGTGTGCGTGTGCATGTGTGTTTGCAGGGCTGGGGGGTGGGAGATAGAGATAAGGGAAGGGAGAGGGTTTATTAAAGGGACTTGGCTGCTTGCTTGATTCCATAGGCTGGCAAGGCCGTATCTGGGACATTGGCCAATGGCAGGAGAGGGTAAAGATCTGGTGTTGATGTTTAAGCCCGGAGGCATTTTCTAATGAGTTCCCTCTTGCTCAAAGGTGGCCTTCAGCTGATGGGTGAGGCTCACCTACATTATGAAAACCAATCTGCTGGACTTAGTCTACTGATGTGAACATTAATCACTCCAAACTCTCATCTACGCACCCAGAATAACGTTGATCAATGAAATACCTGGGGACCACCGGGACTAAGCTACTATCATAAGTATTTAGTTAGAGGCATTTGAATAAGTACTCTATTCTTATGTCTTCTTGATTCAGGTAGCTCCTAGGTCATGTGAGGTCCAAACTCAGGTATTAGAAGCTGAACAGTGGCTAGAGGGAGGTTTTTGGGTCCTGTGTTTCAGACCCAGTGTGGGGATGTTAGTTAACGGGCAGGTAACTTTTGTTACCTGGGTGGGGCGATAATACAATTGAGCTGTTCCTGCTGGAAGAACTTCATTATAGAGATTACTTTTGAATTAAATGATAAATTTAAAGCATTTTGAAGAATAATGGCATTTCTAAATGGACCAGGAAGACACATGATTAACCACGATGATTTTTGACAGCTCACCCTGCTACCTTCTACCCCTATATCCTTCTCACACAACAGAAGGGATGAGCCATGCCAATAAACTGAAAAATTACACTCTCAGGGTTCCTGTTTTTCCAAGACTCCCTAGCCACTATGTTAGAAACTAGCCTCTGAGGTCCAATAAGGGTAAATTTCTGGAAGTCTCTGTCCCAGTCAATGTGACCACTCTTAGATAATGGCCCAAGTCCTGTCTCCCGTCATGTTGCCACCCCAAGCCTCATTTCATCTTCCTTCATGTTGGGATGCTATGGGATGAAGACCCTGTAATACACCTGGGAAAGTCAACCAAGCCAACGGGATGTGCAAAGGACAGTGGCCATGGCCAGGCAGATATCAACACAAGAACGGAGCAGAGGTGGTTATTTTGATAAATCCAGACACTGGGAGGAACAGCCGGCTGTGACCACTGTTGAATCTCACATTTGCCAAATCGCAAGGGGTCTTTGAGGAATGGGTTTAGTTGCAAGAGTCTGGGAGGCAGAAAGATGAGCCCGAGACCTCAGTCTGCCACTGGACAGGTGATGTTATCTGCTTACTTGCTTTCTCTGAACTGGTGTAATTTCCACACAGGGGTAATAACTGTGTTACTTCCTTGGATGGTAGGCATCACTAAACCTTTGAGCACTGTCATTATTGAGCTCTAACTTCACCAGTGGAGAAGCTGAGACTAGAGGCTAAGTAAATTCCTCCAGGGTAAGAACTGAAAATGGTATGTGGTCTTTGCTCTCAGCATCTGCTATTGACCCATTGATGTGGTAGACACATTTACTGAGCAGTCATTGTGAACCAGTGACTCCACTGAATGCTTTCTCCTGTATTCTTCCTTGACCAGACCTTCAGAAGTTGGTGTTTGTACGAGGTTCCTCTTGCAGTATGACATTTCCCCAAGTTTCATGGCTTGGGAGCCACCTGCTTGCCATTTTTGCCTTTGTGGTTTAGAAGCCAGGGTCTGGCCTGGCTGAGTCCTCTCCTCTGGGTCTTTCAGGGTTAAAATGAAGGTTAGAGAGCTATGTTCCTTGATGGCTACTTCCAAGCTCAATCTGATAGCAAGGTCTGGACACAGATGCTGACGGAGGCTAGGTGTTCTGGTTAGTATGTATGTATGTATGTATGTATGTATGTATGTATGTATGTATGTACACATTTATTTATTTCTTGGTTTATTGATTGATTGTTGTCAATTTGACACAAGATAGAGTTATCTGGCGGAGAGGGAACCACAACTTAGAAAATATCTTCATCAGAATGACCTTAGACAGGGCTGTGGGGATATTTTCTTGATAATGATTGACGTGGGAAAGCCAACCCCATTGTGGACAGTGTCACCCCTGGGCAGGTGGTCCGAAGCTGTATAAAAAAGGAAGCTGAGTGAGTTGTAAGGAGCAAGACAATAAGCAGTCTTCCTCCATGGCCTCTACCTCACTTCGTGCCTTGGGTTCCTGCCCTGAGTTCCCATTCTGATGGACTGTGAGCTGTATGCGGATAGAAATGCTTTCCACCCCAAGTTGTTTTTGGTATATGGTGTCTAGCACAGCAATAGCTAGCAAGCCAAGATACTTGGTTGGTAGGGCATTATTTCCCAGTGTTCAGAGATAAGTAACTGTCATCTTTTCCACGGTTGGCCTGTGGGAAAGATCTGTGAGTGGAACACTTGCAACTTCCCATACCCTGGCTTTGTCATGCCCCGAGCAGAAATGATTGCTAAACAGCATGCCTCAGGCTTCACCTTACCTTTCTAAACATTCTCACAGGAATTAGGGCGAAAGCATTGTTTGCTTGGAACTGGCCATTGGCCACAAACATGGCATTAGTATGAAGGGGTCAGAAGGGGAACTGGCCCCATTCAGAAACACATGCATGGGTTGTGGCTATCCTGTATGTGCTTGATATCTTTCCAAATCAAGCTTTTTAAACTCCAGGATGCTTCCTCTCTCTCCCTGAAAAGACGGAAACTATTTTAGCTTAGTAAGACTTCTTGATTTTGTTCTAAGGACGGTCACGAGTAGCTGGAGGAAGGTTTTTTACAAGCTTCCTTACTAGGGAGACTCAAAAGACTCAGACCCGTCCTTCTCTTTGTTTCCTCCATGGGTACTCTAGGGACGTTTCATAGGGTAGACAATGGGAGTTGGGATGATATATAGAGAGAAGAGAAGGCTAAGAGAAAATAAAGGGAGATGTATAGATTTACAGATGATATGAGGAGAGAAGTGGGACATTCTCTGGAGCCCATGCGTATGAGTGGCCACCAGAGAGAAAGCATTGGGACATGGCTTCCCAGCCCCTAGGTCAGTGGTTCCCAGCCTTCCTACTGCTGTGAATCTTTACTACAGTTCCTCATGTTGTGGTGACCCCCAACCATACGACTATTTTGTTGCTGTTTCATGACTGTAAATTTACGACTGTTATGAATTGTCTTGTAAATATCTGACAGACAGGCTATCTGATATGAGACTCCCGTGAAAGGGTCATTTGACCCCCAGAGGGGTCACAACCCACAGGCTGAGAGCCACTGCTCTAGGGATTGCCTACATAATCTAGCTCTTGCCTTCTTACACCCCTCTGAACCCCTTTCCCTGGATAGATGCAAGGGCGTTGAACAGACACATGAAAGGACCTTAAATATTTGATAACCCTTTAAATTCTCACAGTCATGGCTTGTCCCTTGCTGTGGCTTGCATGTGGTTTGTCCCTCAAATATTCCTGTGGTAGAACATTTGGCCCCTGATGTGATGTTGGGAGTGTTGAAACCCTAAGAGGTAGAACCCTGAGGTTATTGCCCTTGGATTGGGTTAATGCAGTTCTTGGGGGACCCTGGTTAGTTTCCTCATGTAAAAACTGTTACAAAATAACAGTTTGACCCATGGCTCTCCCTCTGACTACAGTCTTATTATGTGATCTCTTCTATATGTACTCAAGGCGTGACACCATCCATCATGAGACCCAGAGCTGACCTGAGGCCAGCACCATGTTTCTAGACCTCCAGAACTATGATATTTTTTTCCTCTTATTTTTCAAGTTTGGTTTGGCATTGCTGCTGAGCCTTTGTTTGATGTTTAAGAACAAAGAGATAAAATGAATCTCTTTTAGGTATCCAGCCTCAGGCATTTCATTACAGCAAGAGAAAATGGACTGACTGTTTCTATGTCACTCAACCCTGGAGACAAGGGAAGGAAAGGCCCAGAAGCACTTTTCCTGTGTGTTTGCCTTGGAGCTTCATGGAAGGAGACGAACACTAGGATCGGGTGAGGAGCTGTTGTATTTATAGCTGGTGGCCAAGTGTGACTTCTGGCAGCTTCCTCAGACATGCTGTTGTGGCTCTCACAGTGCCAGGCTTGGGCTGGGTGGCCTTCTGCTTATTGGCAGGAGCAACTCTTTCAGCAGCAGAGCCGAATGCACGGTTCCTGTCCACTTTCTGACCCTGCCTTGGAGCTCCTTTGGCCTCATCACTCCTTGACAAGCGTGCTTCCAACCCCACTGTCCTTTCTACAAACACCTCCTTGATTCTTTCTTTTCTACTCCAAAAGTCTCCAAGAAGCTAAGAGTGGTGGCCTGCAACCTAGCGCTTGGGAGGATCAGGAATTCAGGGCTAGCCTAGGCTACACCCTGAAACCCTGCCTGTTCCTACCCGCAAAAGTCCCCAAGAATTTTGTTTCCCTGAGTGAAAACCGATCTACACAGGATATTTCTGGCCAGCTCCACAGTCACTCTCATGGGGCCTGGGTTTGTCCATGTTCCCTTAACTCTCAACTTTGATTTGACAGCTTTTTTTTTCCTCTTTCTTTTTTTAAAATTATTATTATTTTCTTTATTTACATTTC
>NC_034600.1:34325660-34343724 GCF_900095145.1 Mus pahari | reverse complement strand
TTTCTTTCTTTCTTTCTTTCTTTCTTTCTTTCTTTCTTTCTTTCTTTCTTTCTTTCTTTCTTTCTTTCTTTCTTTCTTTCTTTCTTTCTTTCTCCCACAACTTATGGGACCCAAATCAGTCATGCCCTGCTGGAGCCAATCACTAAGATAGAAATGTGCCACCTTTGGAACATTCTGGAACTGGAAACCAAGTCCACTTTCCCGTATGGTCTTCATGGAGAAGGGTTTTTCCCAGAGGGAAATGAGGATGCTAGTCATCAGGGAAGAAGGAGGAGGAAGGACCGCCAGCATGATGGAAATTGCGGAACGCACAGTAGGACTCCCGAGTCCAAGTTCTCAGAAAGTCCTCCGAAGTGTCCAGGCGGTTGGCTGTTTATCGTTTTGACTCATTCAGCAAATGCTTATTTTATTCCGGTGGGTGTAGGCCAGAGGTCCAGCTTGGGTGCTCTGAAAGTGCTGTCCATTTGTTGTTTAAGACAGGGACTCTGTTGCCTTAAACTTGTCAAGCAGGTCAAGTTGCTGGGCCAGTGGACTGTAGGGATCTGCCTGTCTCAGACAGTGCTGGGGTTACAAGTGTGTCCCATCAAATCTGACTTCCCACATAGGTTCTGGGGATCAAATGCAGCTTCTCATGACTATATGTCTAGCGTTTTGCCAACTAAGTTTTCTCTCCAGTCTTTTAACAAATGTTTACTGAACCATTAAATCAATGCCAAATTTATGCCAAATTCTAGAGGTAAAAAATAATATTAAAGATACTGACATATCTTTTAAGGATTTTACACTCTAGTGGAGAAGAATAGATAAACACAAGTATGAGACATACAGAAAGTTGGTGAGCAGAAAAAAAGGGGAAAGTTTCATAAGCATAGAGGAAGGAACAACCAAATCTGTACAGAGCAGTGTTTCTCAACCTTCCCGATGCTGTGACCCTTTAACACAGCCCTTCATGTTGTGGTGACCTCCAACCATAACATTATTTCATTGCTACTCCATAACTGTTCATCTTTCTATTGTTATGAGTTGTAATGTAAATATCTGATATGCAGGGTATCTGATATATGATCCCCATGAAAGGGTCATTTGATTCCCCTAAAGGGATCGAGATCCAAAGACTGAGGACCACCTTTGGTATAGCAGGGAGTGAGTGGGCATCTGGGGATATAAGGAAGAGCATCCTACTCAGAGGGAGCAGCATGCGCAAGGATACAGAAGTACAGAGGAAGATGGCATGTTTCCAAGATTCTATCTGCATGGGTCAGGCACATGAAAGACATGTGAGGGTTGTTTAGAGATGATCCCTAGGATCCAAGTTAGGGAAAGGCTTGGGATTCTTGGGCAGAAGAATTCAGTCAGGAGGATGGCAAAGGCAGGGTTGGAAAGGCTACTGTGGCATCGTGAGGGGAATGTATTAGAGAGGGTGAGCCTGAAGGCTGGGTGGCTGTTCTAAAGCCAAGGGAGGGGAAAGGACTGAGGGCATGAATAGAGACAGGAAGGAAGGCGCAGCAGAGGGGGACTTGGGAAGAATCATTGGGCCTGGTAACTCTCTGGGCTAGGGGAGGTTGGAGGGAAGCGAGGGGAAAGGACATATGTACAGCCATGCCATTCTGAACATTCCAGATCCCGGAAGCTAAGCAGGGTCAGGACTTAACTTGGATGGAGAGAGGTGTGGGAGAGCGGCTGCTTGAGTGTGCAGGCGATGATGTGTCAGTAACTGAGCTGGAGAGTCTGAGTGTGCGGGCGATGGTGTGTCAGTAACTGAGCTGGAGAGTCTGAGTGTGCAGGCGATGGTGTGTCAGTAACTGAGCTGGAGAGTCTGGGAGGATGGTAGCGTAGATCTGAGACAGGAGGCAAGTTCAGTTCTGCACACGAGGGTGAAATACTTGTGGACCATCTGATGTCATGTTGGACAGTGTCGAGGACTGGAGATCCGATCTGGAGGTTAGAAAAGATCTCTGGTGATGAGCAGGGCAGATGGGATGCTTGTAGTAGACGACTAGGAAAGGTCATTCGGGAGAGGAAGCTTTCACACATACATGCATGTATACATACATACATACATATATACATGCATACATACATGCATGCATAAGAGCATGCATCAACTCATGCACACTTCATACACCTGTCCAGTTCTCCTAATACTATAGCACTATGCATCTGAGCATGGGAGGAATATGCCCACTGACCAACTAAGAGAATAACATCTCTTTCTAGAGAGTTTAGAGGGCAGGGAGCTGCCTGTCTGATGGGGTTATTGGCCTTGAGGTTAAGTGTGCTTATGACAACAGTGACAGTATTGATTCTTCAGCCTCCAGCTGCCTCCTATCCCTTCCCCCAACTCATCAGAATCTGGACCGGCTGGATGGTAGCTGTGGTTTAGCCCCTGAGCTCATCTTTGGTGCAGACATTGCTACTGAACACTAGGAGGCGCTCCTGGGCACTCAGCTCAGCCTGGATGAGCTAGATTGCACCCAAAGGTGATCTACAAGCATATTTTCTTGCATTAATGTGACACAGGATTTGAAGTCTTAATCAAGCTCAATTGTTTTCATAACTTGAGCTCAAAAGCCACTTCATGTGACAAATGCAATGACCAAGACAAGGAAACACTCTGTCGAGAAGTTTTTTTTTTTTTTTTTCGAGACAGGGTTTTTCTGTTAAGCCCTGGCTGTCCTGGAACTCACTTTGTAGACCAGGCTGGCCTCGAACTCAGAAATCTGCCTGCCTCTGCCTCCCAAGTGCTGGGATTAAAGGTGTGCACCACCGAGAAGATATTTTTAAAAAAATTTATGTATTAATAATCTTGGTCTTGAACTATTTGTTGAACTAATAGGCGAGCATGCACTTTTCCAAAACCCCAGGAGGCCTTTTCGGTAAGGGATGTGTGCTGTGTGGGTCTTGACTGCTGATTTGATGCGTCTTAGAACCAATGTAGGAGACATGGTGTGTCTATGAGGATAATTTCAGAGAGGATTGAGTGGGGAAGACCCAGTCTTGGAGTGGGTGGGACCATCCCATGCCCTCCAAGAACAAAAGTGTCAGGAGTCTGCCTGTCATTGCTGCTGCCATCCTCCGATGACCGCACACTCCAGCTGTTTTGTTCTTTCCATGTGAACTGAACACTCACAGCTCTTGAGGGGCTTGGTGGGTGTTTGGAACCATTTTGAATGGATGCATCCAGCTTTACGGACCTAACCTCTCTGGGCATCTCTGCCTTGCCAGCATGTAGACTGCCATTGCTGGACGGCTTGGAGAAAGATAAAGGGATTTCTTCTCCTCAGATTGTTTGTAAGCCAAGCTAATAATTCTCCTTTGATAATGCATTTCCGTTCTGTTGGTTCCATTCCTTTCGAGAACCGTGCCTAACAAAGGACAAGAACGGGAAGCGGCACGGTCGCTCTTTCCCCGGGCTTCAGGCAGGCTCCAGGGAGATTTCTTCTCTGTCCACTCAATCATGACACTGCTGGCTCCTGCAGAGAGTTCCACTCATTTCTTGATTGGAGAGGGTGTCTCAGAAATGCAGACCCTTATCTGCTGGAACAGCTTGAGCTTTCGGAGACATCCTGGAAAAATGTTAGCTTGCTACCGTCACCCCTCATTGCTAGTGGTCTACAACAGTAAAACTTAGGCTGTACTGGTCAGCTTGGGATGCCACAGTTTTTAAGAAAATCTTGCAAGGTTTCGGGTAAAAGGAAGAACGGCAGGCCATTTGAGATGAGATGTATTTTAAAAGTGTTATTTCAAAGGGGGACGTGTTTTCCACGTGACGTCATCCTTTAGTGCTTCTCTCTCCGTCCAGGCAGTATGTCTTAGATCGTTGGCCTATATGTCACTCATTCTTGCAGCTACATTCATGGTCTCAAGAACACAACTCGTCGTGATATGGCCCGATTTGAATAAAAATAAACATACAGCAAGCCCAAAGATGCCTGGTCCCTTTCTTGTTTCCGCCACCCTATATGACCACTGAATGGGTTTTCTCAAGGTCCCTGTCCCTGGAGAATGGGCAAGTGTGACTGAGAATTACAAAAGGCTGCAGTCTGTCCTGTAGATACAGATAAAGTTTGATTACTCCACTCTTTAAAAAAAAAAAAAAAAAAATACCCGGAAGCCTTTCATATGCGATGCCACTAGGTGTCACTACACATCAAGTTTCTTGAAACAACCGGTGGGAGGCCTGCCCAGCCACTGGGCCTCTCCTTCTGTTAATATTTAAAAGCTGCGTTTGTACCAGCTACGCTTTCCACATTGAATCTTTTATGTTTAATGTGACGCTCATTCCTAGGAGCCCAGCTTCATGCGGTTTAACTGTAAGGCAGCCATCCCTTGGCTGGGGTAACTCCTTTAATTTGCTCTTCTGTCTAACATGCTCGCCCTCCCCTCCCCCTCCCCCTTCCCTTCTCTCCCTTCATTTCCCCTCCCATTACTTCTTTCTCTCTTGGCTTTCTTCATTTAGGGAGAGGTCAGAGGGCAATGTTTATACCTTCCTCAGTTGCTCTTACTTTTTGAGACAGGGGTCTCTCGCTGACTGGAATTTGCCGCTTGGCTACACCAGCTGAGTCCCCTCCCAGCCCGCACTGTGATTGTAGGCACAGGGTGCCATCCTTGGCTTTTTAACGTGGATTTCTGAACGTGGGCTCTGAACTTTTGCTTGCTTCAGTAACGGACCATCTCCCTCTCCCCTGACCACTTCCCACACCAGTGAAGTCCTTGCTCTCTGGCCTGTTTTGCCTGTCCAGGTACAGCGTGACAAACTGGAAACCCAGGGAGCTAGGTTCTTCAGGATGTGTGATTTCTTCATAGAGGTCATTCTGGCTGATTGAGTCTTCACATGGGACCCCCGTGTGAAGCATCAGGGGGGGATCGGGAAGCCTGTCCTCTCTAATAATCTCTATGGAAAAGGCCTTTGCTAAAACAAAACCTCTTCCTTTGAAGCCCTTTAATCCCTTTATCTTTTCTGGGCTTTTTTTTTTTTTTTTTTTGTGTGTGTGTGTGTGTCATATTTTCTGTGACAGCTCTCAGGAGACCAAGGCCAGCAGAATTTTCTATGCCTTGGGAATATCTATCCCCATCAGTAAGTCAGACAGTAGGAAGGAGAACTTTCGTCCCCAGAGGGGCCCTTCAAGTGTGTGTTTGATGTTGACGGCTCTCTTTGTCATGAAGAATGGTGTTNNGGGGGGGGGGGAGCCTGGATCATATGCTGTAAAGATAAAACTTGGGACTTAACATTTTGCAGAACCCCTACATCTATCATGCCGCCCCAATCTCACGGCAATCTATTAAGGAAGACAGGATGGATATTTTTATTTCCATTTTACAGAAGAGAAAACAGAAGGTCAGAGAGGTTAAATGGCTTGCTCAAGGTCTCCCGGCTATAAAAACCTGCATCTCCAGCTTCCTGGGTCCTGAGCTCTTATCTTTCACGGTCTCCAGCTGCTGCTACCTGCAGAGGGAATTGTTAAGGGCTACAAGGAGTGGACCTTTTTTAGCAGGGGCGGCAAGAGATTTAGTTCTATAGAATTCAGGGCAAGAATGAAGTGTCCCTGCCTGGTCCTTTGGCTGCCAGCCACTGTCTTGGCCATGGCACATGTTGGCACCTGAAAAATTGCCTGGCTGGTACAGCCCAGCTCGCTGAGGCTGTGTTGTTGATGATGTCAAAAGGGGAGGTGTATAGAGGAAGCTTGTGGGAATGCCTCACCAACCGCAGAGGATTCAGAGAAGACAAGTTTCATGATACTGTGCTCATTTCCTTTGTGAATGGGGGGGGGGAGGAGAGAGAGAGAGAGAGAGAGAGAGAGAGAGCGAGCGAGCTGAATATTGTTAAGTCCAACTAGAATGTAAAAGGAAGTAGATGAGGTAAAGATGACAGCGACCCAGGCTCTATACATCCTCTTCAAGCCTTCCTGGTCCTGGGGCTATCAGGCACAGGTCAGGGAGAGGCATGGAGATATTGCCTCTGTCACAGCTGCAGCCCATGCCTGGGTGCACTGCATCTAAAAGGCACTTTGCTAACCCGATGAAAACCACTAACTAATCACTAAAATAATCTGTTAATCTGTTGAGTAGGACTCCTTTACTGATGAATGGAGGCTTTGAAAAATACTGCTTAATCGATGACGACAGAGCTAATTTTCTGCTTTAGCCAGTATTGGACAGGGAATGGAATGGCGCACATCCCTGGCGACGATCTCTCCGCTCTGGCTTCCGCAGGAAGGCCTGCCTGCAGAGTCCATGTTTGTGGACCTCGGAGGAGTTTGCTCTCCCAGTGCTTTGTTCGATTCTTGTTTTTTTTTTTTTTTTTTTTTTTTTTTTTTTTTTTTTTTTTTTTGTGTGTGTGTGTGTCAGATGCCTAACCGTTTCTGAGGTCGGGCCTGAATGCCGTTTGAGAGCGGACAGTTGATTCTCAGGACTAACCCCTCAGGTTTCATCAGAGCTGGTGGGTTTTGACCTTGACTGCAAATAGGAATTGCTTGGTGAGCGTTTAAAAATTGCTGATACCAGGGCTCCCCCTCTGGATGTTTGAGTTTAATTGGTTTGGGGTAGCGCCCAGACACTGGTATTTTTTAAGTGCCTCAGTTGACAGACTATGTGGCCAAGGTTGAGAGCCTGAGAGGAAGTTGCTTGTATAGTCAGTTCTTTCCATGCGTGGGTAATGTGGAATCCAGCTTCGTCTCATTTTCCATTTGTTTTCCCCCCAATGGTAGAAACTTAATCTATGCATTGAAATAAGAAACCTCCACTAGTCAGTAATTATTTCATTTAAATGCTAAGTTGAAATATCCACTATAAATTTGGACATAATTTGTCGTATGCAGTATTTCTCAAAGTATATTCTTTTGTTTGTTTATTTATTTATTTATTTATTTGAGACAGGGTCTGCTATATGCTAGGCTGGCCTTTGAGCGCTATACATTGCTGAGGACAACTAGGCACTCCTTGAACTCCCAATCTTCTGGCCTCCAACTATGGAGCTTGTAGCTATGCACCAGCCTCCAATGCTGGGATTGTAGCTATGCACCAGCATGCTAGATTTTATGTAGTCCTGGGGATCAAACCCAGGGCCCTGTGCAGGCTAAGCAAGCAATCTGCCAATGGAGTTGAATCCCCAGAGGGATCCTCTTTTTATGGTTTATATAGGATGTTCTCCATGCTTGCCAGCATGGAGGCTCCTGAGCCAGTGCAGATGGACCAGTGTGCTGCATTCTTGTGGACTCTCAGTATGGTAGCTGCTGTAGAGGGTGTAGGGGAGTTAGCGCTCAGGCTGCTCTAGTAGGATAATAGCATGCCTATCCAAGTGGGGTTTGCTTTCTCTCTTTTAATTTTGAAACCACTAAATTTGTAGCCTGTGGCCTTCTGCCATGTCTCCATCTTGACCATGCATGTTTCTCTTTGTGGTGTGTTGGCATGTTGGCTACAGAGAGAGCCAGTCTTCTTTAGCCTCTTGGCAATGCTGACCAGCTGAAAGGTCTCTTCTCTCAATTCCCCTGCTAATCAGAAAACAGAAAGAGAAACGCCACAGCAGCTTGACACGCCAGGTCCGAAGGACCACATGGATCCTCTATTTCCAATTAGCAGTTTCCCTGCAGCCCAGGGCCGAGGTCGCCAGGCCACCGTGCATCCAGGTGTTTAGTGTTTGCTGATTGACTTGCTTTAAGTAGTTCCTTCAAACACTGTGTTTTGGGCAAAGTTTTCTCTGAAGAGTTTGGAGCTTCCAAGCCAAGTTCTACCCGTGATTAGTGAGCACATGTAATTGTGGTTTCTGTTGCATGCGGAGTCTTTCAGATTTCTACTTCCTATCGTCCCTCTCCCAGGTATGGCCTTTCTCTTTTTCTTTTTCTTTTCTTTTTTTCCTTTTTAGTCTGGATTTATTTATTTATTTCACATGTACGGTGTTTTGCCTGCATATATGTCTGTGCACTGCATGTGTGCCTGCTGAGCAGGGATGACAGAAAAGGGTGTTTAATCCCCTTGGACTGTAGTTATAGATGGTTGTTGTATGGAAGCTGGGAATTGAACCCAGGTCCTCTGGAAGAGCTGCCAGTGCTCTTAATNGTTGAGCCATCTCTCCAGCTCCATGGTGATTCTAACAATAAAGAGGTCCTGAGTGCCTCCCTCGTGTTCCTACCATAAACATATATTCCTGTATGTTCCAAATCAACGTGCCTGGAATCCTATTCCCAGTTACAGTGAGGAGTTAAAGCGATGGCTTCCAGGTCACAAGGTCAGATTGATCACATGCTAAGAGACTCTGCCACTATCCCAGTCATGTAGAAATCCTAAAAGAAAAAAAAAATAACTTATTTAATTGAAGTAAGAAATATAAGTAGAAACTTTAAAGGAGGGAAAGTAGAATCATTGAATTAAATATCTCAGCAATGGGTTGTAGGGTAATTTAGACAGAGATAAGGAAAGAGTAATTGGGAAGAAAGAACTGACAGCCAAAAAGGATTGGAAAAAATTCTTTGATCAATTCCATTATGGTAAAATGCATACTATAAACCCTAAGATAGGCCAACGTAGTTCCTTACATCTGTAATCCTAGCAGACAAGAGGCTATCTAGGCTAGCTAGGGCTATCTAGTGAGTTCTAAGCTAGCCTTGACTGTAGAGTAAAACCATTCTCAAAAGATCTAAAAGGAATAAGGTAAAGTCCCGGAATCGTCTACAACATGGTGGCGTTTAGGCAGACAGCAGAATTCTCTCAACACAGATGCCAAGAGACAATGGATACCAAGATACATGGAACCCACAGTCGTTTGCCATCAGCTAATACCATGAACACATTTAAGCAGTGCTGAGATTCACTCTTCTGGTATGTTTGGTAACCACCAGAGAGTGAAATCTCTTTCTATTCTTGCTACTACATAGGATGTTCTAGTGAAAGCAGGCCTTAAACTGAATCCTGCCTTATTCTAAGATGCTTTTCTTTGAATTTTCCAGTTACAAATAGTAGTTATGTGGGTTTAACAAAAATCATTTAATTCTCCATCCTTTAGGGATTACTCCCAACAGCTTGTATAAAGCTTCTCTAGAGGCAGTTGAGATGGTATCCACGAGCAGCTCAGAGGACCTTTCTGTTCTATTAAATGATAGAATCCTTGATTAAGTAGTGAGATGCAGGTCAAAGGGAGCCCATTGCTCTGCCTGGACTGAGGAGTTGCTCTGGGCTATTTCCGCAGCTTGTTCACACAGCCGCAAAACAGGTGCCTGTATATTACTAAACCACGTAGCTGGACCACCAATTATTTTTAACAATAAAAGGTACTTCTGGACCATCTCCCTCTCTGTGTAGTCTCAGTATTTTCAGGGCTTGCAGAAATTTTTTTTTCTTCTTCTTCTTCTTCTTCTTCTTCTTCTTCTTCTTCTTCTTCTTCTTCTTCTTCTTCTTCTTCTTCTTCTTCTTCTTCTCTTCNTTCTTCTTCTTCTTCTTCTTCTTCTTCTTCTTCTTCTTCTTCTTCTTCTTCTTCTTCTTCTTCTTCTTCTTCTTCTTCTCTTCTTCAATTTAGCTTTTTTATTGATTCTCCGTGAATTTCACATCATGCACACCAATCCCACTCATCGCCCTACCCTCAAGTACCTGTCCTCTGCTTTTGCAACTGCCCCCACACCCCAAGGAAAAGAAAACCCTTGTGGAAGTTGTAGTCTATGCTAGTATGTCCCACAGTATACCCTCTTGTCTATACTTCTTTACTTGTAAATGTTCACTGCAATGAGCCATTGGTCTGGTTTGAGGGTATCTGACTCCTGCTACACTATCCATACTGGGTCCTCACTGGGACTCTACTTGGATATCTTTCATTGCCCAGTGTCATGGGGATCTTGCAGCTTCAGATCTCAAGGACTGGCCCCTTCATGCACTCTGGTAGTTTATAGATGCAATGGATGTTGGGGTGGGCCAACACAAAGTCCTGGGTGTTAGCTGAGTCAGTGAGCCTGTTAGTACTCATGCACCCACACCACCAGGACAAGCTCACCAGCATCCAGCTCTATGGATTTCATGCTCTGTAGGGGTTGGGGATTGAGAGGCTGTGGCTCACCCTCCAGCAGGGTCAGGTCTATTATGCTGCCCAGGTGAGGAGCAGGGCCTGCTCTCCAGAGAGCTGTACCTGGTGGAGGCCTGGGCCAGCTCTCCTACTCTCATGACCCTAGGGACAGCTCTCCCACCTGCCCTATGTTGGGAGGAGTGTGTGGGAGAGGGCAACACTCCCTTGCCTATGCCACCACATGGTAGATGAGTGACAGGGTCAGCTCTCCCATGCTTACACTCTCCATTCCCCCATCAGGGCCAGCTCTGCTCTGTTTCCTGGGTAAGTACTGTGGCTGGTTAGGGGCAGGGCTAGCTCTGTATAGCCCTTAGACATCAGCATTGTAGCCCAGACCAGGGGTGTCTACCTAGCCTTTAGTGGTAACAGATCCACACTGCTGCAGAGCCAGACATGGCCCTTGTTGGAAACACAGGCCAGGACTTTACCATGGCCTTAGGAGGCCATGTTCCAGTCTTTAGCTCTGCCTCTCTTCATTGTGCACACATCCCTCTGCTTCTCCTTCTCTTCTTTCTCTCCACCTCTTATTCATCTTAGTGCTACCTGATGCCTTGGGTGATCTCAGGAGGGCTATGCCCTACCTATCCTATGCGGCACCGGGAAGATGTTGTCTCTGTGGTCTGCTCATCCAGGCTCAGCATCGGGCTGCAGGTCATCTCGGCCTTGCTTTGTGAGGCTGAGTGGGGGAGACTCTTTCCTTTTCACACACTGGGCAAATGTTTCCATTGTAGTACATCCTCAACCCTTTCTTAAAACCTTGTATTTTGGGGCTGGAATGGTGACTCAGGGCTTAAATGCCCTGATGCTCTTGTATAGGAACCAGTGTTCAGTCCCCAACACTGACAGGGCAGTTATCCTGTAAATGTCATGTAACTCTAGTTCTCGGAGAACCCACACCCTCTTCTGAACTCTGCTGGCACCAGGCCATGCAATGTGGCACACATCTATACTTGCAGGCCACACATGCACAAGTAAAATAGAAGATAAAGCAATTAAAACAATTTTTATTTCAAGACAGGTCTCACTAGGCTGCTAAGACTAACCGAGAACTCACTCTATATTCAAGGAACACCCTGAACTCATTATCCTCCTTCCTGTCTTAGTGTTGCAAGCTGTTAAATTTTCAGGCTTTCCCAGCCCATAATTGTACCTGTATGTATATGATTTCAGGGTTGACCACTTGGTAGTGGATAATGAATTGGTGCGCTCTTCCCTGGGGAACATCGTTTCTCCCATTCTCACGGTTCCTTAGTTGCCTATAGTTTCTTGTCTAGAGTTTCGGTCCCCGTACACGTGAGCATGCCCATTGGTGCGTTCACTGTTCAGGTCTTGTTTAGGCAGCCATGTTGATGAGACTTCATGGGTGAAGCTTCTCTGACATTTCTTGGAGACAAAAATCTCACAGCAAACTTTGGATTCCTCTAGTCCTTTACGTTCTTCCCACCCTTTCTTCTGCTATGGTCGATGCAGGAGTTGGATGGTAGATGTATCAGTTGGGGCTGCGCACCACATGATCACTTGGACTCAGCATTTGGGTTGGTTGTGGTTTTCTGTAATGGGCTCCATCTGTTGCAGGGAGACATTTCATTATTTTCTTTTGATGAAGAGTGAGACCTATACTTATCTGTGGGTATAAGAATAAATATTTAGAATGTAGCTAGGGATTATGCTGGCTTAGTAAAGTTGTGGTTGTAAGCTTTACTCCAAGATCCATGACTTCATCAGTCCTGACACTAGACTTTTCTGATGTGGGTTTCGGAGGTTCAAGCTGGGGTCCTCATGCCTGTTAGTTACACTCTGACTGAGCTATCAGCCCAGAACAGGAAGGAAGCACATTATTGAATAAGATATTTCAAATTCTAATGAACTACCCTTCCAGTGTTTATTATTGCTTAGAGTTCCTCCAGTCTTAGCCAAGGAGGCCAGAGCTTGTGACTAGTACACATCTGTAGATGGTAGATACCATGCTATCTCTGCTGAAATATTTTTTGAGAAAACTATGGGCTTTATAGGACCAGAAAAATGACTTAGAAGGATGAAAAAGCAAGGATGTTTTCAGATCGAAAAAAATGGAATAGTTTACCAGTCAGAAAGAAATGATAGAGAGTGCCCTCAAGCAGGAAAAATAAAAAAAAAAAGAAACCCAACAAAACAAAACAAAAAAATCCCCAACAAACCAAGAAGGAAGGCGCAGACTTCAGGAGGCAAAGAATAATTGATGTGGGTGTTTAAGAGCAAAGTATAACTAAAATTCTGATCATAAAACAACAAAGGTCTGGGACTTAGATAGAATGGAAATGGGATTAATAGCAGCTGATATTTCAAAAGTAGCCACAGATACAAATAGCTTTATATATGGTTCTAAGAACACAAAGTTAAGACTATTCTAAAGTCTGATGAATAGCCATTGGAGGAATGGAAACTGAATATGCTAAGCCAGGAGCAGAGAATAATTGGGTGTGAATATGAAATTATAGAGAAGCATGGCTAAAACACACACACACACACACACACACACACACACACACACACACACACACACACACGAGCCTCCTAGTTTTCACGGAGTTTGTGAGTTTCCTGGGGGTGATAATGCAGAGCTGGGAGTGGAAGTAGGGGAAGAGGTCCAAAGAGAGCTAGAAATTGTAATCATTCATTCTGCATGGCGATAACATGGAACTTCAAACATTTCTTCACTACTTCTTGTATTATTTAAGAAAAAAATTTAAGCGAGAAATGCATGTATTATAATTTTGGATCAATTTAAAGGCAACAGCCAAGAAGCAGTTAAAAGTGTGGGTGAGTAAGACAAAAAAATAATAGGGGAATATTTAGAATGAGGGAGAGGACCCCCAGGTTGGGAAAAGGGTGACAAGGAAGGGCACTGAAGAACTGATTATTACCTAAACATATAATATGTATGTATGAACAGATCAAAATGAAACTCACTGTTTTAGACACCACACATATATTAGACACCACATATATATGTTTTAGACACCACACATATACATATGTATATGTATATGTATATGTATATGTATATGTATATGCATATGGTTTTTAAAAGCTTGGGTGAAAAGTATGTAGACATAGTCCTTTGAGATCAAGGTTTTGTTGTATCAAGCTCATAGTAGGTGCTCACTTAAAGGTACAGGTTTGACTATTCTCAATTGCATTTTGCCGAGAATTTTAGCCCCTCTAAACACCATTCTTTCTTCATTATCTGAAGGTCCCAGCGTCTCCATGCCTGCTTCTGTTGGTCTGCTCAACCTTGATTTCTGCCAAGCATACTCTGATACGGTTACAGTTTCTTGGGTTCAGCTCAGAATGCCTGGCCTCCATGTGTTTTTAAGACAGTGAATTAATAGAAAGTTCGAAGCCTCACTGTTGAGGGATATTGTACAGATTCCTGGGAACATAGAGGAACACACCCTCAAGTCCATTCCTCAGAATGTCTCACCTTTGCTGGGATGGGATCACCTCACCTTGACCTTTACTTAGATGGGGTGAATTTCTTATCCTGCCAGGCACTTATGGTGGCCTTTGTCACTGTAGAAAGTAGTCATGAAATGTCACATGTTTTCTCTTAAACATGTGCAAGTTTAAAATTTGACCATGTATTTGTGTATGATGCAAAAGCAGGAAGGTGGATTTTTTTTTGGGGGGGGGGACAGAGAGTTTTGTGGCAGCCAGTCAGTATGGTCAATGTACAATGATATATGTTTATGGAAAGTTAATAACAGAATTCATTATTTTTTCCACTAAGAAATAATTTTTAAAGCTAAAATTAAGTGTAGCTACCTTTTTCTAACTCCAAGAAAACCTTCGCTAGTGGAAAAGAGTGTTCTACCACTTAGATATGCCCCCAAAGGAAACGGAATACCAATAGGAGTGAGCTTTGGGTCATCAAAAGTGTTCAGGCTGGGTGACCGTGGTTAGGAGACTTCAGCTCCCTTCTAGATCTGAAATTCAAGAATTCTGGGGTCATTGGTGCTAGTCTTCAGAGTCAGCTTAAACTCTGGAAAACATACCTGTACAGAAGCCTCTAAAATAACCATTGAGTACTCCATGCCAAGAAGTCACACGATTGCCAGGAATTCGAAGTCAGGTGACTTGTCAGACAATGAAATATTTTCTCTATTGTCCCAAAGCCCGTTCTAGACAAGCAAAATGCTCTATCCGAGTCAAAACTCCTGTTATTGCTGCTTTTTGGGTAGAGCAAAACTCATATTGGATGCCTGTGCTAGGAAGCTGTTTGCCTTACAGGCAGCAAAGCCAGTGAGGTTCTTTTTGAAGTCCTCAATGGGGTATCAGAAATTAAATGTACTCTGCTCTTCCCTGGACTCTGATGTCACACAGTGTCCCTTTGGAATTTACCATGTGTCACTCTGGCTTTATGAGTTAGTGTTAGGCAAGCAGGTTTTGTCACAGTCCACTTATGATCTTCTAAGGGGAGGAATTGTGACTTATTCTTTGTATTGCCCACAGCATTTAGCAGATTATTCTACAAAGGTTGGGGCCCATTGGATAGAATGCTCGGGCTAAGCTCATTCTAACGATGGCAGTGTGCTTCTTCGTTTCATCTGATGGTGTTTCTTTGCTTCTGTGTCTCCATAGGCTACTTCCATGTGTCCTGTGGATAACAGGATTGTATAGGCAACCACACAGAGTACAAAGCAAGGGGTGATGTTCAAGGAAGAACTGAAGCAAAAGCAGCTTTAAAGAAGAGAAGAAGCCAGACACCACAAAGAGAAAATTCAGAGTAAAATCACAGAGTCAGAGGAATTGTTTGGTCTCTAAGGAGGACTAAGAAGTATGGGTCTGGGTGTGCAAGCATATCCAGGAGTTCACTCTGGAGCCACCAGGAGTTGAGTAGCAAGGGACACAGGGGAGGATGTCAGAAGATGGTGCGTGAGAACCAGGTACTATAGAGGGACCTGGATCTCAGCCTTGGGGAGAAGGTAGGAATATAGGACTTCCCAAACTATCCCAGCGGGTCACTAATTTTCCTGTGCTACTCTGTCTGTCTGTCTGTCTGTCTGTCTGTCTGTCTGTCTGTCTGTCTGTCTATCATCAGGCTCTCTGTAGCATCAACTTCCTGGCTCTCCCAGCTTCCACGGTGTCAATAGAACTCAAGATCAGAATATGTCACAGGAGTTCCCAGGACACAGTTTGCCTTGTCACAAGGGGGTGAAATAGAGGATAGGCAGGCTCTGGGTACCTACTGCCAATGTGTGCATATTCTGCCTCTAAGGACACAGGACACAAGGACTCTGCGGTCCTTGGCTATATTCCACTCCTGGGCATCTTGCTTGTCCCTGTCTAATGATTCTTGGCTTTATAGAGTCAGTTTGAGTCTAAGGCCAGCTTCTCTGTTACCTTGAGTTCTGAGTTTTAAACCCTGGGTTCAGGGCTGTCCAACCTAAGCTCTGGAGTAGCTGAGGAGACATCAGAAGGAAATCTGTATAGCTTACAAGCAGTTGTCTTTACTGAAGTGGTATCTGAGAAGGTCGGTTTCCATAAACATTTATGTTTTATTAGGTAATTGTAGTCCAAAGTGGTCTACAGGATTCAAAAAGTCTATAATTGCTTGAATGAGAATGACCCCATAGGCTCATATATTTGGATGCTTGGTTCCAAATTAGTGGAACTATTTTAGAAGGATTAGGGTCCTTTGTTGGAGGAAGTGTGTCACTATGGGAGAACTTGAATGTTTCAAAAGCCCATGCCATTCCTAGTTCTTTCTCTCTCTCTCTCCCTCTCTCCCTCTCTCCCCCTCTCCCTCTCTCCCTCTCTCCTTCTCCCTGTCCCTCTTTTGTAAATCAGATATAAGATACTGCCCCTTAGCAGCCATGACTGCCTGCCTGCTATCATGCTTGCTACCATGATAGTCATGGGCTAACGCTCTGGAATTATGAGCCCCAAATGAAATACCTTCCTTTATAGGTTAACTTGGTCATGGTGTGTTGTCACAGCAATATAAAAGTAACCAACACAAGGGTGAATCATCATCATATAGTTTGGGCCATTTGCTAGTCTAGGAGGTAAGTGATATGCATAGAAGTCATCTCAGGCACACCATACATAAGTAGGATGTTCAGTGTCCACTTTCTGGGGTTGGGTATGTTAGGAAACCCTATTTTCAAACCATAGATGTTGTACAGGCTCTGTCCCACCAGCTCTTTCCCTATCGCATGGACATTGTAATGTTCAGAATGAAGACATGAATCTAAAAGAGTATGAATCCCCTTCTGGAGGAGCTTAGTGAGTTCCAAGAGTTCAGAATACATAGGTGTGCATTTATAGCTTGATAATCAACACACCTAGACCTTCTGCATCTGTGAACTAGGCTGGTTAGATGTGTGTGTTTGTGTGTGTGTGTGTGTGTGTGTGTGTGTGTTTCAATTGAAACAAACTAGAGTCATGTAGGAATAGGGAACCTCAACTGAGAAAATGACTTGTGGGGGCATTTTCTTGATTAATGATTGACATGGGAGGGCCCAGTCCTCTGTGGATGGGGTTACTCTTGGGCAGGTGGTTCTGGGTTATACAAGAAAGCAAACCAAGTGAGCCATGGAGAGCAAGCCAGTGAGCTCCACTCTTCTGTGGCCTCTGCTTCAGTTCCTGCCTCCAGGTTCCTGCCGTGAGGTCACACTCTGACATCTCCTGGCTGATGGACTATAAATAACTTATAAGCCAAAGAAACCCCTTTTCTCTGCAAGTTGCTTTGGTCATGTTGTTTGGCACAGCAATAGGAACTTGACTAGGACATGATAGAGTATATCGACTTCATAGGGAATCCGAGGATGAAACAAGCTGTTTTACAGCAAGTGTTGATCACAGAGTTATAGTATGGAATGAGTTTGAGAGAAGGGGGATCTAGGGAATGGCAGGACCTGGTAAGTTGAGGATCAGACCATAGTCTACCACTTATGAGCTCTGTGGGCCAGGATGAACAGTTTAGCCCCTCAGAGTTTGAGTTTCTCGTTGGCTGGATGGAGATTATTAGTAGCTGTGAGAATTAAACAAGACAAAGATACAAACTATGGGACATAGTGTTTGTCCTTCCTGATGTGAAGGCAAACACTATGTCCTCAAGTTTGTGGTAAAATGTCTTGTAAGGCGTTAACTTTGGCTTTGCCTGAGAGATACAATCACTATGGTGACATCGAGGTGGAAGCATTGCCCTTTGGGGGCTGGGCTAGCAAAAATATAAAAGAATGCAGGGTAGGTATGGAGAAGAAGTGAGATGCTGTGAAAGGGTAGAGGAGGATGGAGTGTGAGCCAAAAGATAGAACTAAAAGACAGCCAATAAAGACATATGCTAAGAAATATCTCTATTGAGCCTTTCAGTTTCTGTCTGTTCCTGGAGCTGATCCTCTGCCACAGGACTCCATACCCAGGTGGCAACAGGAGAGAGCTAGCCTCCCAGGAGTGCCTATGTACCTGTGAGCACAGGTAAGAACACCACTTCTCTTCAAATTCCTGGCCAAAGAGGGACCCTCCCAGAGACACCAGGCCACAGGAACCAAGGATCAGCTGGGGACTAGATCCTTCTGGTCTCTGTCTACACCCCAGAGCTGACCCTGTACCACAGCTCTCCATACATAAATTCCTCCCAGAGAGAACTGGTCTCCCAGGAGTCCTGACACACAGGCTTATAGGACAGATAAGCCACAGTCAGAGGCAGCAAGACCAACTAACACCAGCGATAACCAGATGGCGAAAGGCAAGCGCAAGAATAAAAGCAACAGAAACCAAGGCTACTTGGCATCATCAGAACCCGGTTCTCCCACCACAGCGAACCCTGGTTACCCCAACACACCAGAAAAGCAAGACTCTGATTTAAAATTATATCTTTTTTTTATATACTGTAAAACTACTTTCCATAGTGTTTGTATCATTAATGCTTACGTGTCAAAATTTAAAGACTTTAGTTACTCTGTATTCTTGGTTATAGCTTTTCTTTTTCCCCCCCAATTTTTATTAGGTATTTACTTCATTTACATTTTAAAT
>NC_034600.1:34317383-34325372 GCF_900095145.1 Mus pahari | reverse complement strand
TTTAGGTAAGGGAAGTTTTCTTCTATAATTTTGTTGAAGATATTTGCTGGCCCTTTAAGTTGATAATCTTCATTCTCATCCACTCCTATTATCCGAAGGTTTGGTCTTCTCATTGTGTCTTGGATTTCAAGTCTGAAGAAAGAAATTGAAGACCTCAGAACATGAAGATCTCCCATGCTCATGGATTGGTGGGATTAATATAGTAAAAATGGCCATCTTCCTGAAAGCAATCTACAGATTCAATGCAGTCCCCATCAAAATTCCAACTCAACTCTTCATAGAGTTAGAAAGAGCAATTCTCAAATTCATCTGGAATAACAAAAACAAAACAAAACAAAACAAAAAACAACAACAGGATATCAAAAACCATTCTCCACAATAAAAGAACTTCTGGGGAAATCAGCATCTCTGACCTCAAGCTGTACTACAGAGCTATTGTGATAAAAACTGCATGGTACTGGTACAGTGACAGGCAGGTAGATCAATGAAATAGAATGGAAGACCCAGAAATGAACCCACACACCTATGGTCACTTGATCTTTGACAAAGGAGCTATAAAAAATAAAAAACAAAAATTTTAACAAATGGTGCTGGCTCAACTGGTGGTTAGCATGCAGAAGAACACAAATTGATCCATTCTTATCTCCTTGTACAAAGTTCAAGTTCAAGTGGATCAAGGACCTTCACATAAAACAAGATACACTAAAACTAATAGAAGAGAAAGTAGGGAAGAGCCTCGAGAACATGGGCACAGGGGAAATTTTCCTGAACAGAACATCAATATCTTATGCTCTAAGATCAAGAATTCACAAATTGACCTCATAAAATTACAAAGCTTCTGTAAGTCAAAGGCTACAGTCAAATAGGACAAAACGGCAACCAACAAATTGGGAAAAGTTCTTTGCCAATAGAGTGCTAATATATAATGAATACAAAGAACTCAAGAAGTTACACTCCAGAGAACCAAATAACCCTATTAAAAATGGGGTGCAGAGCTAAAAACAGAATTCTCAACTGAGGAATGCTGAATGGCTGAGAAGCACCTAAAGAAATGTTCAACATCCTCAGTCATCAGGAAAATGCAAATCAAAACAACCCTGAGATTCTACCTCACACCAGTCAGGTATGCTGGTGAGGGTGTGGAGAAAGAGGAACACTCCTCCACTGCTGGTGGGATTGCAAGCTGGTACAACCACTCTGGAAATCAGTTTGGTGGTTCCTCAGAAAATGGGACATAGTACTACTACCTGAAGACCCAGCTATACTACTCCTGGGCATATACCAAGAAGATGCTCCAACATGTAATAAGGACACATGCTCCATTACGTAAATAGCAGCCTTATTTATAATAGGCAGAAGCTGAAAAGAAGCCAGATGCCCCTCAACAGAGGAATGGATACAGAAAATGTGGTACATTTACACAATGGAGTACTACTCAGCTATTAAAAACAATGAATTCTTGAAATTCTTGAAATTCTTAGCCCAATGTATGGATCTAGAAAATATCATGCTGAGTGAGGTAACCCAACCACAAAAGAACACACATGGTATGCACTTACTGATAAGTGAATTTTACCCCAGAATCTCAGAATACCCAAGATACAATTCACAGACCACATGAAGCTCAAGAAGAAGGAAGACCAAAGTATGGATGCTTTGGTGCTTCTTAGAAGCGGCTACAAAATACCCATGGAAGGAGATACAGAGACAAAGTGTGGAGCAGAGACTGAATGTAAGACCATCCAGAGACTGCCCCACCTGGGGATCCATCCCATATACAGTCACCAAACCCAGATACTATTGTGGTTGCCAACAAGTACTTGATGACATGAGCATTATATAGCAGTCTCCTGAGAGGCTCTGCCAGTGCCTGACAAATATAGAGGTGGATGCTCTCAGTCAACCATTGGACTGAGCACAAGGTTCCCAACGGAGGAATTAGAGAAAAGACCAAAGGAGCTGAAGGAGTTTGCAGCTCCACAGGAGGAACAATAATATGAACCAACCAGTACCCCCAGAACTCCCAGGGACTAAACCACCAACCAAAAGAGTGCACATGGAGGGACCCATGGCTCCAGCTGCAAATGTAGCAGAGGATGGTCTTATTGGACATCAATGGGAGGAGAGGCCCTTGGTTCTGAGAAGGTTTGATGCCTCAGTGCAGGGGAATGCCAGGACAGGCAAGTGGGAGTGGGTGGGTTGGGGAGCAAAGAGAGGGGGATGGGGTAGGGTGTTTTCGGAGGGTAAACCAGGAAAAGAAAGTATCTAATAAAAAAGAGAAATATCTCTACTGTTATAGAAAACCCAAGGTTTCAAAGGCCAGGAAGAAAAATCTTCCAATTTTCTGGAGAAGAAGGATAGAGAAATAGATAACCAGGAACCAGAAAAGTCTCGTGGTTCTCATTTCTTTAACTCTGATGAGAGTTCCCAGAATCTAGACATATGGGAGTGAGAGGGAGAAAGAGAATGTTCATCCCAGTACTCTAGCTGTGATGAGCATCCTTTGTTGAGCTGAGCATTGAATTCCATCATCTTCCTTAAGAAGCCAAGGGTCTGGATCATACTAGTGTGGGTGGGACTATCTCAGGTGTGAACCCTCAGGTTGCACAGCCACACTGGTGTCACCAAAAAAGGCACTACAGGGTGGAGTTTCCTTGCAGAGTGTGGAAGGTAGGCTGGCCATTACCACGGAGCTGTGGTTAGAAGGACAACACTCAACTCCCAACACCATGGGAGGTGGGTTTTGGGCCACTTCTTCAAGTATTTTTACTGTCTTTTAGAAGATATGGTGCATGTGCACATACACTACCTGTGCCTACACTTAATAAGTGGGTCTTTGCTTTTTCCACCTCTTCCCAGTGGGCCTTTGGTTGGAAAACGGGATCATTCTGTACTAAGGAAGCTGGAAGCTGGCCAGGCTCCCTCCTCACGCAGGGGCCTCCAGCAGGTGTCTGTAGCCACTTTGAAACTGGTACATTCTTTCCCTCCACTTAATTCTTGAGTTGAACCCTGTGAACAAAGGCATCTCTCCATCTCAGGGCTAAAAACACCACAGCCTAGAGGTGCAGCCATGAGCTTCTGACCTCAAATGGAAGTTGTCCCCATCCCATGGTACCCTTGCCCCTTTCTCCCTCATGCCATTTCTGCACCAAGTCACCTGGCTATTACAGTTGAAGTCAGTGGCAGTTCCAAAGTTCTCAATCATTTTTTTTTTCCTGTTGCTGGGGGTCCAGGCTTCTTTAAGACCACAAATAACACATAAATTAGTATGTCGAGCTGATTCCCACACTTTTTTTCCACGGGCTTTCGGTTCTTCCTGAGATCAATACAGCTTAAAAGAAAAGGAAAAGCCAGCTCAGCTGGTGTGCGGATCCCAGCCTGGCTGAGGGGCTGTAGCACAGCCCACCTTCCTGGGGCGTGAGCCGTGCCTGACAGCTCAGCTTGCTTGTCCCTAATGAGATGGGATGTGGAGGGATGTGGTTGTGCATTCGAAATCCAGCAAGCGCTGAGCAAGTGAGTCTGGATCCACACCGTGGATGAAACACCGTTGCAAAGACGTTTCTTTCAAGCAAGCAAGGATGGGGGTGGGGTGGGTGAGAGTCTCTTCTGTCCTACGCTGCTTCTGAATGCTAGCCTTGCCAAGGTTTCCAGCATCAGAGAGGAAGCCACACAGAGAGAGCAGAAGAGAAACAATCCCAAGGACACAGACTGAACATATCAGGACAAGCTGCCAGAGAATCTCCATCCTTGGCTCAACTCAACATACCACAGAAACACTCAGCTTTGGACCCACGACTTGCTGTCTCAATAGGGTGAAGGAACCCTCTGTAGCCCTATGTAGGCATTTCAAGGCCCCTTTTTGTGTATTCAGGCTTTATGCAAGCTGCTTTTGCTCACTTGTACATGGAGGCTCGAGTGCCTATAAGTAACTTGTTCATGCTTCCAGTCATTCATTTATCATCTTCCCTTCCCTTCTTTTCCTTTCCCTTTCCCTTTCCCTTTCCCTTTCCCTTTCCCTTTCCCTTTCCCTTTCCCCTTCCCCTTCCCCTTCCCCTTCCACTTCCCCTTCCCCTTCCTTTCCCCTCTCCCTTCCTTTCCCCTCTCCCCTCCTCTCCCCTCCCCTCCCCTTTCCTCCCCCCCCCACTATACTTTTATTTTTTGAATGTGGAACTGCAGCCTTTGACAGGATATGTAGATAAAAGATCTCACAGGGATAAGAGCCAGAGAAAACTTTAACGAGGAGAGCTTAGACCATTTTCAAAGCCCCTCTGCAGTGCACAGAGTGGCTCAGAGCTGGTGGAGCGTGAGGTGACACACCATGTCACTGGGCTGCAGTGCACGCTCAGGCCTTGCTCTGATGAGCTGGGCAATTGGGGGACTGTTTGAACAGAGCAAAGAAAAATATCAAAAGGCAAATTGGAGTCAGGGAGAAAATGAATAGCCCATGATCTCCAAGGGAGATTACAGACGTAATGACAAAGTAGTGAGGTTTTTAAAGGGGCTGTTATTCTAAGAAAGGTAATTTTGTTCAACTTTTTTTTTTTAGTGGAAAAGAGGATGAAGAGATTAGCACCAGCTAAATCATCGCTGTCAGATAAAAGATAAATCTTTCATTAGGAAACATTTCTTTGCATGCCCTTTTGACATTGAAGAATATATTTGATGTAAGGATATGGGCCTTTATCAAAACTATAATATGCTAAAATAAACAAAGCCACAATGTCATGTTTTATTAGAGAACACCAGCCATAAAGAATATGGCAAAGAACTTTTGAGATTTATAGTGTGTCTCTGTATAGGAGCTTTGCTCTATTTAATAAAATTTTAAGAGCTATGCTTTGCTGACAGTTTACAAAGTCAGCAAACTTAGCTGGTAAAACAGAAGGAGCTGCCCGGGACCTGTGCTGGCCATGTCTGCACCCCAGTGACCAAAACACCCACAGAAGTGACTTAAGGAGAGGACTGCTGTATGTCTGTTAAGGGCTTCCATCCATGTTACTGGCCGTGTGGTTTTGGGCAGGAATATGTGGCAAAGGTTCCTAGTGGAAGTCAGTGTGCAGATGTGGCACATCTGTGCTGGGTCGCCATCTCAGCTCACTCTTTCTTCTTTCACTTATGGGATAGTGTTGCCTTCTTAGCCTCTGGGGTACCCCTTTCCCCCCAGTTACTTCTCTATGGAAACTCCCTCAGCGGTATGCATTATTGAAGCATCTGTGTGCTTCTAAATCCAACTAAATTTACAAAATGAATCATATTGTCCCCTAAGAATCTGGTACGACTTTCATGTACATATTCCAAGCTTGCAGAGTTTAGATCTCTTGCAACACTGTCCCACTGTTGCCCCTACAGGCTCTTCCCCCCATTTCCCCACACTACCTAGACACCTAGAGATTCCAGCTGCTTCTAACTCTAAGTCAGGGGACAGGGATAAGAGGAACCTTACCATGAAGAGATTCTCAGGGAGGCCACTTGCTGTGAGTCCTTCTGGGACTTGGGGTTTCTGCAACCTTCCTTCTCTCTGCCATCACAGCCCTAGGCTCCACCTTTTATGACTCTAAGACCACTTCTCAACAGTGCTGCTGTGGACTGATGGTACCAAGCCTGTAACTCGTCATCCTTTGGAGGCCACATCCAAGTCATGGCATCCTAGCAATAAGGCTTGGAAGAGTCCTGGGGTGAACTCTGTGGACAGATTTTATTAATGGAATATATAATATGCTCACAGTTTATGACCTGGTGAACCACACAGATATTTCAATGCCAGCTTTCTGGAATGGGGACCTCTCTTATGCCAGCCTCACCTGATACTTGCCAATACCTAGGCGGCTGTTACTGAAAGCCTCATATGATGTTCTGCAGGTAGAACACTAAGTCACTAAGGAGACGGGCTGGATTCCAAACTCTTTGTATCTAGAAAGCGGAAGCATCGCATGCTCATATTATATGCTATTCTGGCTTGAGTCATGGAAACACTGACAGTAAATCCAATCATCCAAGTTAACAGTGGAAACAGTCCTGTAGAAAAAGAGGATCTTTTCCTAAATTAAAACTCTTAATATATTGCATCAGAGTGGCTGTTCTAATAGCCACCCGATGGCTTTCTTTCTGTGTTTAAAAGCTCGTGATTTTTGGCAGAACTTTCTCATATAACCAAGTAGTCACAAGTTGTTTTCACTTAGGAAACTTTATTAAAATAAGCCATGTGGCATGTGGTACTTGATCTGGCGTCCAAGACTGGACTGCACTCTCTTCTTCTGAAGTCCCCTTGTTAGCATAGACACAAGGCAATGAACACTCCTGCAGCTGACTGGGGTTAGCTCCCCCCAAGCCCTCACCGAGGGAATCATGCTCATAGTAGTGGTATGCGAGCTGCTTAGAGTACACTTGCCAGGTACGTCCACACCTTCAGTAGGTGCTTGGAGTCAGCCAGTGCTCTACCCAGCACACATCCCTAGTTAGGGGTTTCAGAGACCCTGAATCCAGAAGTATGGTGTTCCCTGGTTCTTGTTGTTTTGGAGAGAGCACAGCCCCAAGTAGAGAGCCCTAGGAGACCTCGCTGGGCTTGGGCTGGGTCTCTGGCTGGGGGCTGTGTTAAGAGGAGGAAGGATTGGTAACTACTCAAGAGGTCACTACACCCTGCCTTACGCCAAAGTGAGCCATGGGATGAACTTCGCTCTCCCTTTTACTCCTCTTGTGTGTGTGACTTCTCCAGTTCCTTTCCCTAAAATCCAGGTATCCTGCTCTCAGAGTCCAGGATAAGGCAACACTGGAGATAGAATTAGGAGAAGGCTGAAGACCAGGGCGAAGTTAGAGAAAGGAGACCCAAGTGAGAACTTTTCCAAGGTACTTGTTGGGAAACACTTTGGTGTGTGAGAGTGAAGAGGGAAAGGAAGCAGAGACAGAGGAACCTAGAAGCAGTTTGAAGGTCTCTCCTCTATTCCGGGCTAAATCAAATTACCACCCAGGACACTGATTTCCTCCTCAGAACAGAGGAGTTGCAGGGGTGGGGTGTGGGGTGGGGAATGCCCCTTTTATTTCAGAACTGTGTCATTTTGCACAGGGGAAAGTCTCAGGGAATGTCAAAACCAATCATGTCATCGATGGCACAAAACCAACTAGAATCCAAAGGGGCAAAGGACCCACACTGCAGTACCCAAGTGGGTTGTGTTAGCAGTGGGAGTAGGTAGTGGGGACTGCTTAACCATGGGCTGAGCCAAGGGCACTTACTTCCTTAAAAGTTGACATGCTCACAAGTTTCCAGAGTTGAGATGACAGGACAATCACTTGCCCTACCAGGGTGGGGTTATAGAAGGGCTCAAGTGACATCTTCCCCAAAGCACTTTCTGAGAAGCACTTCGGTGTCTGAAAGAGTGAAGGGAAGAATAGAATAGGGACAGAGAAAGCCAGAGGTGGGTTCGAGGACACCCTCACAAGCAAAGGTTGATTCTGTTTCACAGTGAGTGTGCCCTTCGGATCTGCGCATCCCTGGGAAAGATAGGTGTCAGAAGTTTCCATGAACAAACCTCTGAGTCTGAAGACCCAGCAATCCTGAGTGAAGTGTTGAGTTCTCTGTCAGACCCTTGAATGAAAGCTGATTTCAGGTCTTAGTGGTGAAGGGCAGGATGAAGGCTGGCGATGGCACCAGCTTCTCCCTGGACCAATGAGCCCTGAGTCAGGAGCCCACCTCCCCTGCCCCGCAGGCTTTCCGTACAGTATAGCCCAGAAGGGTGCTTAGCAGCTTTGGTTTAATCTTTCCATTGACAGGAAGCTTAAAGATAGGACTTCAAATGATGAACCTGAAATACACCCCAATAAAATTATTTAGTCTGACAGAAAGAAAACTGAAATCGTGGCATTTGCTGGAAAATGGGTGCAACTGGAGATAAACATTACACACAAAATAAGTCATATTCTCTCTCTCTCCCTCTCTCCCTCTCTCTCTCCCTCCCTCCCCCTCTCTCCCTCCCTCCCTCTCTCTCCCTCCTTCCC
>NC_034600.1:34301803-34317212 GCF_900095145.1 Mus pahari | reverse complement strand
CCCTCCCTCCCTCCCTTCCTCCCTCCCTCCTTCCCTCCCCCGTTCTCTCTCTCATGGGCTCTAGGTTGCTTGTTTGTGTACATGGCAGAAGGCAGACTGAGTGAGCCCTGAGTGCTAGAAACTACTTTTTCAGCTACAGACTGTTCTCTAGCTCTGAAGAGTCACATGATTGTATTTATTATATATTATGTATATTATATGTTACCGTATATTATATATTGTCATCCCTAGGTCCAAAGTGCTTCACTCTTGCTCCAGCACATTTCGTTTTCCTGTCTAGGTTCCATAGCCTCAGGCAGGTCATTGGTCGTGGAGCACCATGGTGGAGCACCACACACAGCTTTAGACACCATCCTGCTTGCCTAGATGGTGTCTGGCTGTCATGCCTCTCTTTGATCAGATGTCTGCAGCACAGGGCTCTCCTGTGCATGCTCTAGAGGTTTCTGATCTCTCAGAATTATCTTTCATACAGTCTAGCTGCCGTGTGCCTAGTTACAACCGATGGCTGCCTAAGGAATAGGGTTTTGCCTGTGTGAGACGATTCTGGCCTGGGCAGGCAGCTTATTCCCAAGAAATGTATACAAAGCAGGTTGGAAAGCCTTGCCTGTCTTCTTTGGGGATCAGCCTTCAACCTATCTCATGGGATGGTTCATTTTTCTCCTTTTGTCCTAAGTCATTATCCCTTTGGGCCCCAGGGTCACAGCACATAATTAACTTGTGTCCCAAAGAAGAGTAGATAAATGTACACTTCTGTGTATCCACAACTCATCTGTCTGTTTGTCCAGCCACCTACCCCTCTCTCCATCCACACATGTAATCTTCATAGGTAAGTTGAGAGAGGCAAGGGGAAGCAGCGAGCTTAGCTCAACACATTCCTTGGTAACTATTGTATCTTTTATTTAATTAAAGCCAATGTATTTACTTTATAGAGTGGTAAGAGGGCAAGAGATTTTGCATCTCTCACTAAGAGGATGTGGATTTTTGAAAATGCCAAAAGGTCCCAGCTTAGGGCTTACATGGAAGATTAGAGCAGCCCTCACATTTCCTGGTCTCGGCTTCTTCTGAGATGGATGGAGCTGTTCTCCCCTTGCTGTTCACGGCGTACAGTTCACTGCTTCTGAAGAATAAGCTGCTTCTCTGCTTTCTCTGTAGATGAGTTTCCGAGACCTACACTCCACAGGGCACACTGAAGGCTCAGTGAGAAAGGTGAGCTTGGCCTCAAGAACCAGCATTTCGTTGTTGAACTCTGCTCTCTTCTGGCTGCTCTTAGCCACTTGCTGTTTGAATGGAAATCATCCCCATAGGCTCATAGGGAGTGGCACTATTTGGAGGTGTGGCCTTGCTGGAGTAGGTGTGGCCTTGTTGGAGGAAATGGTCATTGGAGGTAGGCTTTGAGGTCTCAGATGCTCAAGCCACTCCCAGTGTGGCATTCTCTTCCTGCTGCCTGCTGACCCAGATGTAGAACTCTCAACTGCTTCTCCAGCACCATGTCTGCCTGTATGCCGCCATGTTTCCCACCATGATGATAATAATGGACTACACCTCTGAACTGTAAGCCAACCCCAATTAAATGTTTTCCTTTAGAAGAGTTGCCACGGTCATGGTGTCTTTTCACAGCAATGAAACCCTAAGAAACCACTTGAAATGGGCTTAAGCCCTTCTGCTCCTGAGCCTACAAGTGCCCAGGGCCTTTGAACTACCCTCAACCCTTCAGGTAAAAACGAGTCTAGGCGAAAGGAGGCAGATACCTCACCCCACTGGGTGCCATGGTGCTGATGTCCCAGAGGATGGCAAGCAGTCGGTAGTGATGACACTTAAGATAGGCAGGAAACCCCTGGATGGTGAGCAGGGAACCCTTCTAGCCCTGCAGCCGCCTGTCTCATGCAGATGCTGGATACATGCAGTTCTGCCTGAGTGTTCTCACCCATCCTAAGCGTGTGGTGTTTTCTCAGGTCAAGTTGCCTGTGAGATTTATCTCACTTTAGGGAAACATTCTTCTTTTAGCTCTGATTGCGCAGGAGACACACCCAGCATTTGGAAATATGATTTACTGGCGGCCAGGAAAACAGAGTCCAGTGCAGCCCAGCTGAAATCTAGGTACATAGTAGGTACTCAGGAAATCCTTGCTGAACTGATAGCAGGAATAGTATTTCCCAAATAGCCTTGTTAACGTCTGGAAGTAACATTCGTGGAGGGAAGTCATGTCTCTATGCCAGCAGTTCTCAACCTGTGGGTTGCAAGCCCTTGGGGGGGGTGTTGAACGGCCGTTTCACAGGGGTTGCCTAAGACCATTGGAAAACACAGATATTTACCTTACAATTCATAACAGTTATGAAGTAGCAATGAAAATAATTTTACGGTTGGGGGTCACCACACCATGAGGAACTGTATTAAAGGGTCTGCATTAGGAAGTTTGAGAACCGCTGCTGTAGATGAAGAGTGATGAACTTTTGATGTTTGTTTGTTTTGCTTTTAAAATCTACTTGGGGACTACAGAGAAGGTGGAAAATGCTGTGTGGATAAACAAGTCTGAAGGTTGAGGAGGAGAACTTAGCATGCTTTGTATATCCACGTGGGTAGGAGTTCCCTGTCCCCACCCCTCCACCTCCCACCACTGGGCAAGGCAGGTGTTGGGCTGTAGGGAAGCTCAGAGGCACTGCTCCTGGGGTGGGAAAGCGCAGTTTGAGATGTGGGAAAGATGGGGCTGGTTCTGGGGTCTCCAGGCTGGGGACTGTGGGGTTCTCTGACTCTTGGACATTCAGACACAGCTGAGAGTTGAGGAAGAGCCAAGAACATAGCTGGGGTCATGGGGGCTGTGGGCCAGGAGAAAGGGGAGCTCTGGCTTGTCTCAGGGGTCATTGTCCTTAGCTTGGCAGAGGTGGGCTGGAATGCCTTCTATACTCTATAGGTGAAGACCTTCTGAACGTTCCCCATGGTGCAGGGAGGAATGTCTGGGAAGGGAAGCATATTGGCTAAGCCCTCAGGGCCTCTAGGTACATTATTAGTATGGAGAACTCTGTTCTGGGCCTACATGACCATAGGGCACGTTTCCTTATGTGGGGAGTGTGGGACGTGTTCTAGGCCAGGAATCTGGCAGGGAGCAGTGATTCGCCTAAGTCTCAGGTTTGTGCCCACTGAGTCTCCAGGTCCCAACCTACTCTACCTTACCAAATTTCCTGGCATGGTTTTACAGTCCCACATATCCACAGACAGCAGATAGCAGAGGGGCATTTATGTCTGACTAGGTTAGGAAGCAGAGCTCAGAGAAGGGGTGGACTGCCTCAGACTCTATCAGGGAAAGGGCCCTGTCAATGAATTATAGGGCCCAGTTAAAAATGGAAATCTGTGCGTTCCATGTTTAAAATTCTTTTACAGTATAATATTTTATTCATTCTTTGGGAATTTCATGCAATGTCTTCTTTTTTTTAAAAAAAATCATGTTCACACCCCACTCCCTCCATCAACTCCTTCTAGACTCACTCCTCCCTATCCTCTCTCAAACTCTATGGAGCCTAGGGAGATGGCTTAGCGGATAAGCTGTTTGCCATCAAGTGTATGGGCCAGAATTTAGATTCCTAGCATTACATAAAGCCAGGCAGGTGTGTCAGCCCACCTATAACCCCACCGCTGGAGGGGTCAGAGATGAAGAATCTCAGGGAAAGTTGTCTAGCCAAATTAGTGAGGTCTGTCTGGGCTCAGCAAGAGACCCCGTCTCGGTAAATAAGGTGGAGAGCAATTGAGAGAGACAGCTGAAGTTAAGTCTCTACACCCACACCCATATATATATATATATATGCACACACACATATACAAACACATATACACACATGCATGAATAGCACAAACATACCCGTGCCATTTTTTAAATAAAGAAAATCAAGACTCAGCAGCAGACCATTCACTACCTACCCTTCTAAGTGTAGGTCCAGTGGGACTGTGCAGGCCACACATCCATGAAAGCTAGTCTCTAGAGAGGGCACTGTCTGTCCCTATTCCCTATTCAAAGGATGATTTGGAAGGTTGCTCACATCAGCTACTTCACGATTCAGTCTCGTTTTAGCCCATAACCAATTAGCATCCTGCCTGCTTGCTGTGTACCAGGGCTTTCTGGATTCTGGGACTGCACTGATTTGAGTCGTAGCATACTTTGGGTTTGACTTCCATGCCATTTGTTTCCACAGGCTCTGAGCTCAGCCTAGCAAACATCCTCTTCTTAATTGGTCCTCTGCCTAAACTACATCTCCTCCTCTGCCCGAAGGAGCTGGGCCGATTGTGCTGAAACCTTAGAAGACTTGCTTTCTTCTCATCCCAAAGACTCAGCTAGGGTAGTTTCTCAGTCAGCTAGCTACCCGCTTCTTGCCCCAGTTTCTCCCTGACCCCCCTCAGTCTTCAAGGCCCATGCCCCCAAACAAGAGGTCAGCATGCTGCTTTCCCCTCGCCAACAAAGAGGAGGAATGGTCATGGGGATACAAATACAGAGGCAGTTTTAAACGATCCCATGGAGTCAACCCTCCACTTGTGCAAGAGTACAGGGTGGTAGAGGTCCAGGTGAGTTCACTGTTTGTAGAAGATGCCTTACTCCATGCTGGATCTAAGCTCCTCTGGGAATGTGCATGGAGTTGGAAGGGCACACCTGGCTGGCACTGTAGAAGTCACGTAAAATCAAATTTTATTGTTCTCTCCTCAATTTCAAAGGCAAGGCTCTTGGGCTCGCTTTCCTGTGCTTAACATGCGTATTGCATGTGCCATGGCAGATAATATCACCCAGGGGGTCTTTGCTTGGAAGATTGTTGTTGTCTCTTAGGCTCAGCAGCCTGGGTACTTCATTAGGTACCCCTGATCATCTGTTTCCTGGCTTCCTTAGAGTTTCCCGAAGTCTTACGTTTGCCGGCTCAGCGTGGTTCAAGCCCTCGCCTCATTCTCCTTAAGCTGGGATTCAGTTAGTGGCTTTGCGCAGCGTAGAATCTTGCTCAGCTCGACCCCGTTCCCACTGGCTTCTGATGAAGAATAAATTGAGAGAGACCTGATGAGGGAGTTCTGCTGAGTCTTCCCATTTGGGGACCAGGGGGTGGGGGGGTCGCTTTGGCAAATCTCATTTTGAAGCTGTCACTACTACCTCCAGAATATTCAACAGGACAGATTTTTACATAAATAACATGGAGAACTGACTGTATGTGCTGGCTGGGCCAGGGAGATTTCCCCTCTGGAATCGCAATTTAAAGATGAGACTCCGAGAGCACGGCTGTTAACTGGAGCTTCCGTTTGGAAGCTCCTATTCTCCGGAGTCCTTCGGCGTGAGCTGTTTAGAGCCTCATGCTGCTCGCTCATCTCTGTGCCTGTATTTAGCATCAGCAGAAGAGGGGGGAGACCCTGTTCTTTTGATGCTTATTTGACTATGGAGGCTGATAGGTCACTTGCTGAAGAGAATAAAATCAGAGATCTCAAAAAAAAACAGTTCTTGCGCTTTGTGTTTGAGCGTGAGGGTGAGCGCGCGTGTATATTTGGGTATTTATATGTGTATGTAGTGTGTGCAGTCAACAGTCAAGGTGTGTTAGAGATGCGAACGTCAAGCTAAAAATAAAAATGAGGGCATTTCCTAAAGAATCTTTCTTCCTTTCTTCTCAAAGGCATCGCCTTTCAGCTGAATCACACCTTCTCTTTATCCCGGTGCAGAATAAGTACAGGATCGTGCATGCTGTAACACTGTGAGGTTTACAGTTCAATATATAATTGTAGCTGAAAGACAAAAGAAGATGATCTGATTTCAGGAGCAGGAAGAAGAGAAAAACAAGCTGCAATGTGATATCACGGCTTACTGGTAATGTTTGACGGGAGAAAGAATCCGAGCTATGGGACTTGGTGCTCACACGGTGCCTCAGAACACAGACAGATCTCCTCAGGCCATAAGGGATACTCTCTGGAATGTGCGCCGGTATAAGGAGGGCGAAGAAAAGGCTGTATAAGACCAGCCTGTGATTGCAGCCACCAGAGACCCCTGATGAAAAACTGCGCATAGCTGGAAGAGCAAATCGCTCGCATTTTTCAGAGATTGTACAGGATTTTGAAATTAAGCCCAGCAGGGTGAATAGACCTGCCTGTGCTCCAGGCAAGGTGGTGGGCTGGTGGGCTTAGAGCCGGGAACATTTATATTTCAAGCTCTGGGGCTCTGTGCCTGTCTAGCTGCAGAGAACTTGCAGGATTGGCCGTCTCTGTTAGCCTTACTGCAGGCAGGACGGAAGCCGGTTTTGCCTTTGGTCAGGGAAGGCAAGGGAATGAGGTACTTAGCAGTTAAATTAACTTTGTGTTGGTCAGAAGACAAGGGGACCTCAGGCCAGCAGATTTTTGTCTGTATTCTATTCTGCACTAAACTGTGGGGGTGGTTTAAATTGTCCAAGGTAAAGGTCAAACTCCCAGGAAGCCTTTGGAATTTCTAATTCCATTAGAATGTACTCATTTCTAAAATGATAGAGATTTTGAAGATGTCTTATTTCCAGTAAAACAGTGAGGTGACAATTGCTTGTAATCAAAATGAGGCTTGAAAATCCTTTACCTCACTGGGTTAGGTCTTTTCAGACAGGGACAATGCCTGTTGTACTAGAGTTCCCCACCTATCGCCATGGATGGCTCTCTATACTACGGCAAATGCTTGCAGAAGGGATGCTGAACTCCTAAAAAGTCACAGCATGTCATTTTCTGTCTGGTTTCTAAAATACAGGTACGTCCCACTTAACATCAGTAATCTCCCCAAAATCAGATGTTCTGCGTGATAGTGGTTACCGACACCCACTTCTTATTACTATAAGTGGGAAGAATTGCAATGTGTTACACATCAACAAATCCCCAATACCTAAGCAGTTTCTGAAAACACAGTTGAAACATAGTAAAAATGCCTACATGTGACTTAAAGATCAGGATATTAGGATGCAAAATGCCTAAAACATCTCTTGTGATCCCCAGCTATTAGCACGACTGGCAAAAATGAGTGTCCCATGTCTCGCAAACCCCTCCCCTTCTCTGGTGTTTTGTTTTATTTTGTTTTGTTTTTTCCTCCTAGGCTTTCCCTCTTTTCTGCAAGTATTTCTTCAATATTTTTTCAGTTGTACAATACTAAATAAAAACCAGGGCAATTTACTTACAACTCTGAACATGTATTTAGAGCAGGTACACAGCAGGTAGAGAAAGGCTCACCTGGAGCCTGAAGTCCTACTAAGTGATTTTGGAAAGAAACTTAAGTTGTTCCCACCCATGCTGTTTGTTAAAAATCATGCAACAAGGGGTTGGGAAGAGGGCTTAGTTAGCAAAATGCTCGGTATGCAAGCTTGAAGGCCCGAGTGCAGATTCCCAGGGCCTATGTAAAAAGATGAACAACGCTGGGCAGTGGTGGTGCACGTCTTTCATCCTAGCACTTGGGAGGCAGAGGCAGGTGGATTTCTGAGTTTGAGGCCAGCCTGGTCTACAGAGTGAGTTCCAGGACAGCCAGGGCTACACAGAGAAACGCTGTCTTGAAAACAACAACAACAACAACAACAACAACAACAACAACAACACCCATAAAGCTGAGCATGGTAGCATGGGACTGTAATCCTAATTTTGGGTAGGCAGAATCTGGTGGATTCCCAGAGCTTAATCACTGGTCAGTCAATCTAAACAGGTGATGAACTCCACATTTAGTGAGGTGTCCTGTCTTAGAAAATGAGGTGGGGAATAATTGAGGAAGATACACAGGTGCATGTACACACACACACACACACACACACACACACACACACACACACACCAGAAATTGGTTCTGGGAGTGTAGTGTTGTTGTGATGGACCCGACTATATTAGTTTATTTGTTTGTTTATCTTAATTGTGCAAGTGTTTGGGGATTTGAACTGGAAAACCATTGAGTGCTCAGAGGGAATGGGCTGTTCTGTGGAAGCTTAGAAGACAAGAATGTTAAAAGAAATGCAGATAGGAGGTCTGGCTTGAAGTTTCAGAAGGAAACAAAGGCTCTAGCAGCATAGTTTGTTGGTATTTTAAGTTAAAAATATCTGTGGTTGTTGATCAGCTGGAGCTGAAGAATCAGCTGTAATTAATAATAAATTGGCATTATTGAAGAGAAATAATCTATCAATATCAATAGGAATGTGTTTTTTTCAAGGTCAGTACCCAGAAGCTGTGGTCTGGGGGTGGGGGAAAGGTTACATATCAAGCTGGTAACTGAACCTGGCAATGCGGAAGTTTCTCACATGCTATTGGTTTTGAAGACATGAGAGATACATGATTGAGGAATAATGGGGAGAGGCTGAAACCTGGCCCTGTGTGGCAGGGTCAGAGTCACTGAAGAGATGCCAGGGAAGACTAATGGTAAAGATGCAGGCAGTATTTAAGTGAGAACACCGGGATTTTGGAGATATCAGAACCATAGGATACCTGCCAAGGACAGCAGCAGGCGTGCAGTGGAGTTGCCTTAAGCCTATGAAGACAAGCTCTGCATGCGGTGGGTGATGGAGCCAGAAAAGCCAGGACGCTCAGTCCTTCTGGAACCCAGAAGATCATGAGTGAGCCCAAGGTCCCTGACACCGCGCTGCAGGCCATGGATTTACATTACTGGATTTTGGTTTTGCTTTTGAACTAATTGTTTATGTGCTCTGATTCTTCCCTCTTGAGATAAGAAGTATTTAACTTGACCTTGATTTTACAAGGGTCCACAGATGAGAGACTTTAACAACAAACAAACACACAAACAAAAAACAAAACCCCAAACCACGTAATTTGATAACCAACTCCATTTCCATATCCATTTAAAAATTCTTCATTGAATATTAGGTTAAAAGTATAAAAATATATATTAAATCCCCAAAAAACATTTTCTTTATGATAATACAAAAGCACCAACCACCAAGTACACAAATGGTATTTTGCTAACCACTAAATTAAATTATGATGCTTAGACAATATGATGGTTAATCTGTGCTGTCAACTTGATGGGTGTAAGAATCACACGAGAACCACATACCTGGGCCTGTGTGTGGCAGTATGTCCAGAGAGGCTTAAATGAGAAGGGAAGACTCTGATTGGGGGTGGTACCATTATGTGGGCTAGGATGCTGGACTGAATAAAAAGGAGAAGTGAGCTGAGCACCAGGGTTCATCTTCCTCTGCCTCCTGACTGCAGATGCAAGGTGACCCCCCAGCCTCCCACTTCTCCTACAATGATGTCAAGTCTACCACGAGCCTAAATAAACTCTTCATAAGCGAGGCTTCTTATACCAGGGGAAGAACAACAACTTTCACCAGAGAAGAGAAGTTCATGATATATTCACAAATAGATCTCACCAAAAACACTATATTGAGAGGAATCAATTGTTGTGATTATGGGAGCCATGAAGTCCCATGATTGGTAAGATGGAGAGCTAATTAAGTTGCTGACATAGCTCCCATCTGTCTCCCAAGTCTGGGGACCAGGCAAATGGTGGTCTATGTTCTCTAGTCAAAACTTGATGGCCTGAGAACTTGGGTGCTGATGGTATAAGTCTATGTATGAGGGCAAGAAATAAGTGTTCAGTCCAAGCAGCCGGGCAGAGAGCAAATTGTCTACCCCTCCGTTGTGTTCCCTTTATATTGTCAGCTGATCACAAAGTGTCCTTCTGAGATGGTCATAGAGACCAGTTTCCTGGACCCTGCCGAGTTCCTGCCTTTCTCTTTGCAATAATGAAGTGGGCAGACAGCAGAGGGTGTATAAATGAGAGGAACTCCATTAACTTGGGATTAATAACTTTAAAAAGGGAAAAAATAGGTCACAAGGCAAGAGTGACAAATGGAACAATGAGATTAGAATTCTCGCTAGCAGCAGGATGCTAAGTGAGAGCTGTTAGCGAGTGTTACATCTCTGAGAAGTGTTACAGCTCTTGCAGGTCTCAGAGCAGCAAGTCTAGAAGTCTGGCTTTGCAGAACTCTGAAGCAGTGACTCTTGGAGCCTGGAGATAGCTACAGGAATAAATCCCCTTCTGTAGCTGATTTGTGGGGTCTTGGAGGCTATGGTAGGATTGAGTCCCTTTGCCTATAGTTGCTGGTCCAGTACTGGAGGAGGAGAGTTACCTGAGCCTCTGGTGAATCGTGGCAGCACTCTTCCTTCCCAGAGGACTGCTCTGATGAGGGTGTCTCTGGAGTGCATCTGCTCACTTATACAGAGCCAGGGGAGCCCTGATTGGTTGAATGTGTGTGCATGCAAATAAGGCATAAAATTAGACCAATCAGAGAAGGGCTGTCAAACCTGAAGTGGAAGAACACCAAGCCTGAAAGTCTCCTATAAGGTCGGTAGAATCTGCTACTCACCATGTGGCTACTGTGGGCTGTACCCTATTTCCCCGCCCCTTGTCTGTTTTCATTCAACTTCAAGTCCTGTTTATTTATTTACCCACCAAGTCTAACTAGTGCTGGCCATTTGTACATGGGGCATGGGAAGCTACCAGGCTCCACACTCCTAACAAGAAGTAATTCTCCTTACTATAGTAGCCATTGTCAAGAGCTCCTCAGCTGGGAGTGGGGCCTTGGAAGCTCCCAACCAGTCCATGCTGGCATTTTTTAACTGGTTTGGTCTTGTGCAGATTTTTCATTGTCCATTTTGTTCTTGACTGCTGCCTCACTGACTGCTTGGGTCTTGGCTATGGACTATCAAATGGCAGCACAGTCCACTACAGTGGCCTTGGGACTTGATCTCCCAGGTGTCAGAATGTTCCAGTCAGGGGGCTTCTCCTACTGCTATCACTTCTTCACCTAGCAGAACAATTCGTTTTGGCTCAATCTACCCATTTTCTGTGGTTTGAGTGTCCCCACCAAAACTCCTCCTTAAATGTAATCTTTGTATTGTGCTAAGATGTGAGACCAGGCGGGACTCTTCAACAGTCAATTAGGTTCTAAGAACTCTGACTTGGTGGAAGGATTTATTAATTTAAGCGGCAACGATTTATCTTGAGAAGTTGGCTCACTATCGAGGCAGCTTAGCTCTGTGTGGACTCCTCTTACCATATGACTCCCTCATGACTCTAGGGACTTCAGCAAGAGTTATCAGTTCCAAAGAGGACCCTTACTAGATGTGGCTGTTCCATCAGGTACTTCCTAGACCTTAAGACCATGTCGCTCAGTCTCAGGTGCTGTGTTATAGCCTCAGAGACCAGAATCAGGAGCAGTTCAAATATTCATCTCATCTTCAAAGACACAGCCAGGAATAATGTTCAACCAATTATCTGGCCTCCCATTGACCCACTCAAGCTCACAAATTAAATGGGCCATTTTATGTAACTTTCACTTGTCTCTCCCATGTAGTCCTTAGTCATTTTCCACTATTTATTGTCTCTTAAGAGCCTGGCCTCTGCCCCTTTTAAGATGCTGTGTAAGCACCAGATTCTAATACATACATACACATACACACATACACACACACACACACACACACACACACACACACACACACACACACACACACACACATGTTGTGATGTGAACAACTGTTGTCTTTCCTTTTGCTAGTTTATTTCCTAAGTTCCCCGTCAATAAACATAAAGGGGTTAAGAATGCATTTCCTTACCGACAACATAAAATGTTCTATGACGAAAGCTGGAATCAGAGTCAACTCTGCAGAGTGTGGTACCCGGGACCTCATGGCTTTGGGACTGACACGGTGACAGGGAACAGAGAAATGATGGTCACACATGCAGAGAAGCTGGGATCAGGTAGACCATGGGCTCTAGTAGAGATGTGTGAGGAGGGACCTAGAGGTTCAAAGAGTGGGTGGGTTAGCTAATTTCTAGTGGCAGATGTGAGGTGGCATGCGGGGCAGAGTGTCTCTGTAGGGAAGGATTTGGGGGCTGTGGGTATCCAGGAGGAGGAAGTGCTTTATCTAAGAGTCACCCGTCCCTCAGGTTGTACTTAGGCCAGGGAAAGACCCTGCCATTCCGATGAGTCCTAAACATCATTGGGATCCTCAGATGGCTGTGTTTATGTCAACAGTACATATCCATTCATTATTTCATCTGCTCCCCATAGTGTGTGTCTTACTTTCAGTCTTACAAACCCCCCACATAAACAGGACAGAAACCTCTTCTCTGATGTTTTTGTGCATGGTGATTCTGACGTGGTCTACTTCTGAGTTCTTCGGGGTCTTGAGAACCGACTTAACTGAAAATGTGGCCTCCAAGTCAGGCCTGGCTCTTGAGAGATCTCCCTTCATGGGTAGTGGTTCCTGGCTGACCCTCTAACTCAGTAGCCTACTGAAAATGCTCCACAGCCTTTGCTCACTAAATGAAGACATTATAGTATTCATCATAAAAAAGCTACATAACAAGAACAACACACTATGTGTGTATAACATGTGTGCACTCACCCATGCAGACACATTTGGAGGTCAGAGTGTCTTTCTCTATCACATTTACACTGTATTTTTTTTATTGTGTCAAAATTATTTTGTTGTGTTATTTTTTCTTTATTTTTGAGATTATAATGATGAAATCATTTTACCCTCCCCTTTCCTCCCTTCAAACTGTCTCATATACCCCTCCTTGCTCTTTCAAATCCATGGCCTCTTTTCCATTAATTTCCGTTACATGTATTTATGTATAAGCATGTCATATATATTCTTAAATATGACCCCCTCAGTCTGTGTAATGTTACTTGTATGCATATTTTCAGGGCTGGCCATTTGGTATTGGCTATTTGTCTACACTGGCACATGTACGTGCACACACATATACTCCATGTTCTCCTACCACACATACATATACACATACCACACCACATACCACACACAAAGCCCACCTCAACATATACCAAACATGCCATACACACACATCACCTATATACAGCACACACATACCACACAAAACACATACTCCACATTTTCCTACTGCATACACATACTCACATATACACATACAAACACACTCTACACATATCCCCTCACACACATATAAATCACATTTCTTTTATTAGGCCTTCTTATCTATACATACATATGATAATGTATAATTTATAAATTAGATGCAATAAGTGTTTAACAATGACTAATACTAAAATAGGAAAGTTCTCAGATATTGAAATAATAGTTATGTGAAGGTGGTTTCTCTCTCAAAATCTTCTTGTCTTATAGTCAGCCTTTGTGTGGTGATTTGAGACAGTAGGTAGCCTCCATCATAAGATGAAGTGAGGTGAGTGTGCACTGTTACCCAGCTAGGTTGAACACAAACACTAAGATACCATAGCAGTTGATTTGGTAAGTGAGAAGTATTTAGAAAGTGAATAACGAGTGGGTAACACTATAGCACATGGATGCCCTGGGACAGAGAGATGACTCATGATCTGGGTAGTACAGAACAGTATACCGCAAGACCTGACCATGATCCTAAGAACAGTGTGTCATTTGAAACTTTTGAATTATTTATTTCTAGAACTTTCCATTTAATACTTTGGGGCCATGACTGTCCCCATGGACAACTGAAATCCCTGAAAGAGAGATTTATCACACTTACAGATGTGGTAACTGTATCTTCTTTTGGATGTTTTGGTCAAAAAAGAGATCCTCAACACTGTCATATTGTAGCTTTGCCTAAGACGGCCAACTACTAAGAATTCAGCTTTGCCCAGCCCACACTTAGTAAAGCCAGGAACACGCCCAGCACAGTTCTTGGCATGTAGCAGTGCTGCACACAGGTACATGTATTGAGCAAATGAATAAATCTCTGGATTACACTGAGTGCTAGATATTACAGATGGACCAATTACAACATGGTAGTCTTAGGTTAGTGTTCAGTGGCCCCTGGGATGACTCTGGCCATCGCTTCTGTCTCACTGCTGCCTGTGGGAGAGCAAGCCTGCCAGCGGGGTCACAGTAGCACACTCCCTTTTTTCTGTGTCCATGTATGATTCAATTTCTCTTTTCCAGCGTGTCTTGGAGCCTGCAAGGATGCAGGGTAGATAGTGAGGCAAGCTGTTTTGTGTAATTTGCCAGGCATTTTGATATCATAGTAAGTTTTTGTCTTTCAAAACTATTTTGCCTGGATTCATACATAGGTGATCAAGTACAGGAACAGAAATGTATTCATTCATTGTGAAGCAAGAGGTGAGCACAGGGCCTTGGGGGGTAACAATCTTCTCACGTGAGCTAAAATAGGCAGGACTCTAGTGAGGTCTTCCAGAACTCAGTTACCAAGAGGTGTTGGGGTGCTTGGAGATTAACCTCTATACCTGGTGCTTGTTGATTAAACTTTGCACTCAAAAGAAGCAGGCCTCAGGGTAGACAAACCCTCTCTCACAATTGGCCATGCAGGGAGGGAGACAAGCCTGATGCTACTAGCTAACTGTGGCTTTCTGAGAAGGCTGGCCTCCCTCTTTAGCACTCTGCCCTTGAGTTTTTATCTTTCTTTCTTTCTTTCTTTCTTTTTTTTTTTAATTTGGAAAAAAAGATATCACAAGGACATGGGGAACGACAGCATTGATTGTCTTGATAGTTTGTTGATTAAGTCCAGGAGATGCTGGCATCTGCAAACACATCTTATTAGGTGAGATCAGACAAGTAAATTGTCCCTGCCCTCCAGCATGCTACAATAATTAAGTCTAATACAACAACTAAAAGTTAATCTCAGCAGGTGCAAAGGCGGGCTCCCTTTGTCTGCATGCAAAATCCCCTTCCTATCATGGCTTCAAGGTGTTAGTACTGAGACCTGGAACAGGGTCTTTGAAAAAGAGCCTTTCCTTTCAGGGAAACTGTTCTACATATTATTATTTTAATTTAATTAGATTTTAAAAAGGTTAACCATGACATTTTAATAGCTTGAGCTCACATTAATATTCAGAGAGCAATGTTTAGCCCAGCCACTTTGTGATTCAAAATGATGTGTATTTTTTTTTTTTCCAGAAAAGGAATTGGCTTTTAGGACAATTATTGAAAAATAGCTTTCATGTGATTAAGATGGGTATCTTCCTATTTAGAAAGTTATTGAAATAAAATGCATATAAGACATTGAAAAATGTTAAAACCGTAGCTTGATGCAATTGATCTAGGAGGGAGAGTGGGCCACACGTATGGAGGTTAGCCTGAAGGTGGCTAATGTCCTTCAGCAATGAGCAAATTAGTGGGCTGTGCTTGTGATGTGCTGTGTGCTGTCAACCTAATGTTTTATTTATTTTCCTGAGAGCTGCTATCTTCATTAGGGAGTTTAGAGAGCAAAGCAAAATGATATTTACTGGCCTGGCAAACTAATAAGCTCAACTCATGTTTCTTCTTTTGCTATTGTGGCTAATTCTTCCTTTCTTCCTTTCTTCCTTTCTTCCTTTCTTCCTTTCTTCCTTTCTTCCTTTCTTCCTTCCTTCCTTCCTTCCTTCCTTCCTTCCTTCCTTCCTTCCTTCCTTCCTTCCTTCCTTCCTCCCTC
>NC_034600.1:34295382-34301753 GCF_900095145.1 Mus pahari | reverse complement strand
TCTCTCTCTCTCTCTCTCTCTCTCTCTCTCTCTCTCTCTCTCTCTCCCTCCCTCCCTCCCTCCCTCCCTCTCTCCCTCCTTGCCTCCCTCCCTTCCTCCTTTCCTTTCTTTTTTAAAATGGCTATTCGATATGCTAATGAATCCTGGGGGAGCAGGAGCCAGCCAGGACTTCCTATTGAGGGAGGAGACAGCACAGAATCACTCTTTCTCCCCTGTGCTTGTGGCTGATCGTGTGCCAAGCATTGTGCTAGCAAGAACTCAGGTAGACCAGGAACCTGGAGGCAAGAGCTGACTCAGAGGCCATGGAAGAATGCTGGTTACTGGCTTGCTCCTCATGGCTTGCTCACCCTGTTTTCTTATAGAACTCAAGACTAGCTGCCTAGGGATGGTACCACCCACAGTGGACTGGGCTCTCCCTGGTCAATCCCTAATTAATAAAGATACCTCCCAGGCTTGCCCACAGCCTGATCTTATGGAGGGATTTTTCTCAACTGAGGCTCCTCTCTGATGACTGTAGCTTGTGCCAAGTTGGCATAAACTTACCAGCATATTTGTAGTTGGTTGTTGTTATTTAGCAGTGCTTGGTCTTGAACTGGACAAGTGATCTGCTATCAAGCCACATGCTCAGTCTACAGTTGATTATTCATAAAGTCAAAGTTAAAGATTATCTTTTAATATATTTTTACTAGTTCTTTGAGAATTTCACATAATGGAATTTAATCATATCCATTCCCATTCTTGCCACTTTGTACTGCAAGGTCTTCTATCCCACCCTCCACTTTCAGGGTTTTAAAAAAAATAACTCATTGAGTCTAATTCATACTACCCATAATTCTGGTGTGGGAACATCTACTGGAGCATGGTTGGCCTACCAGGGGCCACATCTTTAAAGAAATCTAACCCCTTCTCTCCTAGAAACCATCAGCTATCCATAGCTACTCTATTCAGTGGTAGGGACTAATGAACCCTTTTTCCTTCTATGCTGAAATGAAGAATGCCTTTATCTTGTGTAAGTGGTCATAGCTGTTGTGAATTCATGAATGTAGTGGTCCTGTCATGTCCAGAAGACATTTCCATTTTCATCTCTGGCAACCTCTGGTCCTTACAGTCTTTCATCTCCTTGTTGAGTAATATTTCTTTAGCCTTGAAGAAGGGTGATATAGATGCTTCATTTGTGGATGAACACTATTTCTTTATTTTCTGCACTTGGACCAGTGGTGAGACTCTGTGTGAACTACCATCCAGGACACGGTTTGGCTGATGAGGTTGGAGGGCTGCGCTAGTCTATGAATATAGAGATGCAGATTTAGGAGGCAGTTTGATTCTGTGTCCATTTAGTAGAATAACAGTAGTAGGTTCACTCCTAGGTCCTGTGAGCTCCTAACCATGGGTTCTTGGCCAGATTTACAGTACAGGCACGCATTTCCTCTTGTGTGGTTGGTTATCCTGCAACCTTTGTGTCATCATCACACTCATGGGCATGTCTTGCCACACCAGTCATTATTATAGTTTACAGGGTTCACAGCTGGATAACACCACTGATAACTTTTTTTTCCCAGCCGCTGGACCTTCTTGAGGGGAAACTGACCATACTTGGCAATGGGATTTTTATTTGCTAACCCATGGCTTTAAGAGGAAGCACTATCCTTTTCAACCGACCCTCCCATTCCTCTCCCCACTTAAAACTCTCTCTTATTAGTATCCCCCAGATTTCCTCCGTATAAGCTAAGATTATCCCACTTTCCCTATTGTGTATCCTACTCCAGAAGGTTTGGTTGCTTTTGTTTGCTCAGGAGTCACTCTACTCTACACCCCAGGGGTCAAAATAACAGCGACTCTAGCAAGCCAAAGATGAAGAAATCGTAATGCTGTTGGTGGCTACCGGCTCTCAGCATAAGGAATAGCATCTTCCTTATTGTCTTCACCACTGTGAGCTAAGGATTGACTGAAAAAATATCTGTATCCTACCTCTGCCACTTAGAGGCCTTGTTAGATCAATGTTTCTGTCCTTGAGTCCATATCTTCTTTTGGAAAGTGGGTAGGAGCTGTCGTGCCTATAGAATGTTTGGAGACCGGGGTGAAGTAGTTTGGTTTACGGTTGCTCAATGGCAAAGTACCAGGAGAACGGCAGGTTCCACTATTGTGACATTGGCATTCCCAGTCCTGTCCCCACAAGGGCGCTCAAGGTCAAGACTGCTGTTAATCTACAGCAGAGCTGGTCTAGATTGGTTCTTCCACACAAAAGGGATTTGAGCCACAGGCGTAAACAGAGAAAAGACAGCAGGGGAATCTCAGGCAATATTTTCATCCCTAGCAGCAAGCAGTAAGCTTCACAAATATGTAAAGACCTGGCACTTCCTCCCTCATGGACGGCATGGTCTATCCAGTCTTGTCTTTCCTTCATCATTGCCAAGCACTGAGGTACATAGGGAGCAAGAGTTGACCCCGATTTTACCTCCATGGAGCTGGTGTGTTTATTAGAAGGGCACCCGGTTCCTGAGTCTCCATTTTTGATATGGGTATTTACTGACTGAAGTTTCAACAGTTTATAAGGTCATGTTTCTGGCCATCCATGAATTTGATTTTTGTCACTGAAGTCATGAGGAAGGCGATGAAACATGAGGTTTGGGACTCTGAAAGGTTAAATGACTTGTCTGAGACCACACGGTTTACTGCTCAGTTCCTTGGCCCCAAGCATAGCACCTTTCCCATGGCACCCCCCCCCCCCAGCCCATCAGCTACTTTTCACTCTCTTACTTCCAGAGGTTTGAACTTAGATCAGTTTTGATGTGGGAATCAAGATGAATAGATCCCTCTTATGGCATCTTAACTCACTTTAAAACAAGTCAAGCCAGGAGTGGTGTTATGGCAGCCGGTAGGGAACTGAGGCAGGCAGATTGAGTATTTAAGGCTAGCATGAGCTACAAAGCAAGATGTTGTCTCCAAGCAAGCAAGCAAGCAAGCAGGCAGGCAGGCAGGCAGGCAGGCAGGCAGGTAGGCAGGCAGGCAGGCAGGCAGGTAGGCAACCAACCAACCAACCAACCAACTAACCAACCAACCCACCAAATCAAGGAAACAATCCCCAAACATTCCAGGATGCCTTTGATGCTGTGAAATGCATCCTCAAGTGTAGTTAAGAAAATCTATATCTAGAAATTAAAAAAAATTATACTAGAAAGACCTGGTTGTGGAAAGCTGTGGCTAACCTAAATAGTCAGGCAGTGTATCTGACCAGGATGTGGGAGGGGGCTGCAGGACTGGACCGACCCTGTTCTGCTCTGGCAGGTGTCTTCCCACCAGTCAATGGACTTACCTCGGTGGTTCTGAGGGATAAAGAGAGATAACTGGGCCAGATAGAAAAGCTTGCAGAAAATTGAACAAAACTAGGAGAAGATGAGATGGGCTAAAAACAGCAGCTCCGGGCACCTGGGTAAGAGACAGCCCACTTGCCTCACCTGTATCACTGGGGTTGGAGGGCCAATCTGACACCATTAGGCAATGTCAGTTTCCCTTGCTCCTTTGGGTCCCCCTATATTTGGCTGTGCAGTGGGACGGTGAGCTCACTAATGATCTCCTCCACTGGACTTCGACCCTCTGAGGGCACAGCTGCTGGATGTAGCTTGACTTTTAGCACCTGGCAGGTGGCCCAGGCACATCCACACTGGTGAGTGGGCACCACAGGATTGTGCAAAGTGCTGTCTATTCTGCCTCTGCCTACCCCGTTAAGGCTTTCAAGCCATTGAGGCATTTAAAACACACATTAAAGAAATGACAATGCTGTACATGTATATAATGAATTTTGGTTATTTTCACCCCCTCCGTTGCCATCTCCCATCTTCTTTCGTCCCAGTGATTCTTCATGTCAACAATCCTGACACCCACTTTGGCTACTCTCTCTCTGTGTCTGTGTCTCTGTCTGTGTCTCTGTCTCTGTCTCTCTGACCTTTATTGAATCTAATTAACCTTGCTAACATGGGCATGAGTGGGGGCTTACTTGCTGGAGCATGGGCAAACTTATCAGTCGCTTTACCCATTGAAGAAAATGATACCCTCTCCCCCAGCCACACTTAACTGTCCATCAGGAGGGTGGAGCCTCTCGAGGCCCTCCCCCATGCATGATGAAATAATGTTGGACTCAGTGTTGTCCAGGTCACGTTCAGCCAACCATAGCTGCTGTTAGTTCCTGAATGCAGTGGTCATGCAGTGTCTAGACAGTACTGTTCAGCAGCGCTCCCTCCTCATCCTTTGTTGTTTACACTTCTTTTCTGTTTCATCTTCTGCGGTGCTCCCTGAACCTTGGCATGGGTTTGATACGGACGTTCCATTGAGGACTGGACACTCAACTGTCACTTACTCTCAACACTTGTGACTACTTGTGAGCATCAGCACTAACCGGCACCCAGGGTGAAACTGAGCTTGTCTGGTGAAGGTGGGCAGCAGCACTGTTACGGGTGTGCATTCGGAAGGCGGCTTGATAGCATGTCCATTTAGCAAAATGGCTATGGTAGATTGCCCCCAGGGCTTTTGACCTTGTCAGCCACAGTCTCTTGACAAAGTTGGCCTCAGATCCAAACAGAAAACAATTGCTTACTCAAAATAGTCATGCTACCATTGTACTAGGGCGTATCTCCCCAGGTAGGTAGTAGCTGTTGCTTATAGGTTCCTACCATTGATAGGTAGTTTTCTCCCTTCTCACTCAGCCTCTGTAGTACCTCCTGGAATTTTGAAAGTCAAACTGGGAGGAAACCTCTAGTTTAGTGTCAGCTTGAGTTCTTCATGTTCACGATCCAAAATTAATACCTCTGAAATATTTATTTATTGTGTATGTGGTGTGGGTATGTATGTTTGTGTTTATATGTGTGTGTGTGTGCGGTAAGTATGTGTATGTGAGCATGTGTGTGTGAGTGTGTGTGTATGCCACCGACGTTCACAGGTCAGAGATAACTTGTTGGAGTCAGTCTCTCCTTCCATTATGTGAGTTCCTGGGATGGAACGGAAATCATCAGGTTTGATGATAAGTGCTTTTACCCGCTGAGCCATCTCACTGGCCCATTCTTTTAATGTACTTTGATAACTTTATATGACATTATCCCTATGACTGGAAAGGCAAAGGATGATCTGACTTGAAGAATGATAAATTAGAAACTCAGAGCCTTTGAGGGACTGGTTTGGATCCTCACAGTCAACAAGGGAAGGAGAATGCAAATTTGTCTTCTGATCCATCTAACAGCACCAGCACCCACTCCATGCATTGCATTTCCAGGAGGAGGAAAGGATGTTCTGGAAGCTGTTGGACTGATTCCATATTTAAGAACAAAACCAAGAACCACCTCCCTGGCTTTCACATATGAGAGAGACCACAGATACTTCTTTTCCTGTGTCAGCCTTATTTTATCTTGCACAGGTAAATCCAACTCAGTTACGGTGTTTGTGGTCTCAGACTGGACTGGATGTTTTCAAGATTTCCATGGTTTATTCTGTGACGCAAAAAAAGCACACACAAAGGCAAAGCAGCGAAGAGACGGGAGAGGACAAGCAGCAAGAGAGCAGCTTCCTGAGCTGGAGTACCTGGGACAAGCAGCAAGAGAGCAGCTTCCTGAGCTGGAGTACCTGGGGACCTAAGTTATTGTTTGGGGGCTTTCTTTTATGGGATTTGGAAGCAGGAGGGGCTGGCTACTAGGGGGTGTAGTCAGGGTAGTTCTCTGTATTTATTGTTAGGCTTGGATTCTGCAAGTTTTTATTTGGCACACATGTTCTTTCCTATGATATATCTGATTTTAATTATAAGCATGCCCAATCATGCAGGCACATGAGATGATTAATTAAGGGATTTTTTTTTTTCTAAAATTTAACTCAGAGGACACAGTTTGCCTTATCATACAAAAACTCAAAACTAGAGTACTAGGTTAGATGAGCCCCCTACCTTTAGGTCCCTAACATGTCTCATGACAGATTTTGAATACAAAGCAACTATAAAAAAGGGGAGTTTCCAAAGGGTTGCTAAGGGAGGAACCATCTATTGCATCACTTGGAACGGAGTGTACCTGCAAGTGTGTTGGGGGTTGCCAGGTTGCATAAGTGCATTGTTAGAGAAGGAAAGTCAAGTGGAGTCCTACATTGCTAAATATTCCTATGCTTGTCTGTCTCACTGTCTTGCTTGTCTAACTTTTTTCACCTTTTATTTTCAGGCTGTGTGCACCATTACTAGTGAGTTTCTTTTTTTTTTTTTTTTTTTTTTTTTTTTTTTTTTTTTTTTTTTTTTTTTTTTTTTTTTTTTTTTTTTTTTTTTTTTTTTTTTTTTTTATCAGCAAATGTGGAAAGTGCGGCCTTGCTTAGGTAGCCTGGAATGGTAGCTCTTCCCTTTTTATTTG
>NC_034600.1:34286920-34295371 GCF_900095145.1 Mus pahari | reverse complement strand
GGGCGTGGTGGCGCGCGCCTTTAATCCCAGCACTTGGGAGGCTGAGGCAGGCGGATTTCTGAGTTCGAGGCCAGCCTGGTCTACAGAGTGAGTTCCAGGACAGCCAGGGCTACACAGAGAAACCCTGTCTCCAAAAAAACCAAAACAAACAAACAAACAAACAAGACTTATTCTGGGATTTTATTACATTTCTTCTAACTTTTTGATTATTCCATTTTTCTTCCTCTTCCTCATCTCTGTGGTTTGGTGGTTTACTGTGTTCATATTGCTTTATTCTTTTCTATTTATCTTTTGTGTATCTATTCCTTTAGTAAGACTTATACTCTCAGCTTTTTATTACTGTAGTCATCTTTGTTCAGCTTCTCTTCAGCTTCTTTGATAGGCTAATTGGGTAGTGATGAGTTCCCTTGTTTTAGAAGATGTTTCTCTTTCTCTCTCCTTCATCTCTGCAGACTAACCTTCAGGTGTAGTGTTCTCAGTTGGTAGTTGTTTTCTCCCACGACTTGGATACATGTTTCCATTTCTACCTGAACTCTTACGCTTTCAGCTGAGAAATGAGCTATTAGGTCAAAGAAGTCCCCTTTCTTTTGCTGTTTTGGAAATGCTTTGTCTTTGAACACCAATGGTTTCACTATAATAAACTGGTGAGATTTTTTTCTGTCATGTTTATATATAGTCCTATACACATACATGTGTGTTCATATCTTTCCAAAGATCAGGGTTGTCCTTAACTATTAGTTCATTAACAGGGTTTTAATATATGTCCCCTTTTTTCTTTTCTTCCTTCAGATGTACTCAAAATACATCCATTTAATGGTGTCCAAAGACCTCAAGGTCTCCTTCATCCTCTTTCCCTTCCTCTTGTCTCTCCTTCTCTGGTCCCTTGATGTATCTTTTCTTCCCTTTTCTTCTGTCTCTCTCCTTCCTTCTCCTTTCTTTCCCTTCCACTCCCTTCTCCATCCCTTCCTCCCTCGTTCCCCCTCCTTCCTTTAACTTTCTTTTTTCCAAGTGGGATATTTTAGAATACTTCAAGTTCAAATTCTCTTCTACTTCATCTAGATCCTGATTGTGGCCTTTGAATATATATATATATATATATATATATATATATATATATATATATATATATATATATATATATATATATATATATATATATAATGTATCTTATTACACTTTTTATTTCAAGATTTATATTTGGTTCCTTTTCATCATTTAAATATTTTTTTGGATTTTTTATTTGTATCATTCATTGTTTTGTTTTAATTATCTACCTGTTTCTTGTATCTCATCGAGGTTTTTTTTTTTTTTTTTTGTTATTCTTTATCAGACATTTTGTAGATATAGTTTTTTGGGGGAAATCTATTATTCAAATTATTATGTTATTTTGACTGTATTATGTTGTTCTTTTGGTATTACTTATGTCCTTACTTTGAGGTTTGTACATCCTGTGGACCAATGATCTCCATTACTTTTATGGAATAGACTTCGTAGTAAGTGACTTTATCCTGAGAGTAAGTTTTAGGGTATTGGTTTGGTAGGCAATGTTGACTTTAATTCTAGCTGGGCACTGAAGTGTGATATCTATAGATTTTGGGGCTGTGATTAATGACTTTAGGCTATGGTGCAGTTGAGGACACTATCTCTAGAGACCAGGCAGGGTTGGGGAATTGGCATGTGTGATGTAAACAAATATGGGTTGGGAGTATTCAAGGTATGCTATTATTTTGATGGAAATGGTTGTCCCAGTTGGGCGATACAGCCTTCCTAATGTTCTGTGGATGCTTACATTACTTCTGGCAAGTCTTTTGGCTTGTCAGTCTCTTTGAGCAGGCACTGGCATAGGCTCAGGCACTAACTACATGAAAGGAACCAGAGGTGGAACCACCATGCCTCCTCTGTGATATCCACGGATTTCTGACAGCCCCCATGTGTCTAAATGGATGGTGAAGGTAGGGCACAGGCTGAAGGCCAGGTGTTTCCCTAAGCCCCTGAGCAGTGTGAGCACAGGCCAAGTGAACATGAAAGTCGCTGAATTGGCTCCCAGCTCTGCCAGCATCATGTACCTCAATGAGGAGTATGGGTGTGTGTGTGTGTGTGTGTGTGTGTGTGTGTGTGTGTCACAGGAACCATGTGGTGCTGCCTTCAATTCTGGTTTCTATACAAGCCAACATGTGACTGAACAGCCTTAGAGGGGACATACCCTGATCTCCCGGTTTTTAAGGACATTAAGCTCTGGCTCTCTACGCTATAATGCCTACCTGTTTCAGTGTTGGGCACTGAGTGGATTTGAATGTCGGGGTCACAGTCATTTTGCTGGATTAGGCTGGGCTCCTGAGGCTTTATATGCATGTCAAGTCAGCTTGTGGAATGCCTGGAGAGTCTCAGAGATGCGACTGTGTCACAGAAGACTTTTATCCATCTGGAGTCAATTTTTACACATGGAATCATTTAGTAGATCCTCTTTTATCTTTCAGCATATGGACAATTATTTTATTTTACAGTTCTATTCAGTTAACAGTTTCTCCTTTCTTCGCCGATACATCTTGCCAACTCTGACATAGATCAGAGACCCATGTCTACATTCACATAATGAGGTATTATATAATAGTTCAAAAAAGATAATTTATATGCAATGATGGGGGTGAATCTGCACCCTATGATGGCCTCACAACGAGAGTGTGCCAAGAATCAAGGATTACAATGATTCAAATTCTGTCCAGATGAGGGCCCAGTGGGAAGTAACCAACCTAAGGCTGAAGGATAGAAATGATTTGCCCCCAAGCCTACTTGGCTGGGAGAATGGCAGAGGCTCAAACTATGGAACCAGTCCTTCCCTCAGACAAGATTACCTGTTACCCTCCTCAAAGCACAGCACTGTTACACATTGGCGGCTTATAGCTCCCATTATAGTCATATTAGTCCATAGTAAACACAGTGCTGAGTGTAGTCAGATAGAAGGCTTTATGCCCCAGGAATCGTGACTCCTGAGGGTCTGTCTCCCTGGTAACCCCACTCTTTCCCTTGCCTCTTGTGGGCTCCTTTCCATCAGTGAATATGCTTGCATCTTTTCATCTTGATAAGTGTGGAATCTCTTTGACCTCTTCCCACCCCTTCTTAGCACCTGGTACATTACGTCATAGTTATGCTATTATGCTTCCTGCTCATGAAGCTCTGTGAGCAAAGACTGCCTGCCATACTCAGTCCTACACAGCCCCTAATATCATCACCTACACATAATCAACTATCAGCAAATATTTGTCTATTGCTTATGCTCCATTATTTCTAGTTTCCTCCTTATGCTAGATTCTCAAAAGAGTCTTGTTCTGAGGTAGAGGAATTTGAAGTTTTTCTAAGTGGGCAAGAGATGGTTAATAAGCCAGAGTTGCTGCCAGCACACCAACTCTATGAACTTCAGTTGCAGTAACTTTGCACTTACTTTATGCTTGACTAGTAGCTTTTACCTTGGCTTAGTTCTAGGAAGTCCCTGCTCTGGCCCTCTGGCAGCTCTCAGGGGACATGAGTCCTGCCATGAGCATTGACTCTCTTGTACAAGTCCCTGTCATTGTTATGACACACCCTTGATGCAGCTCTACCTCCAGCCTGCAATCTCAGTGGCTGAGCCAGATGCCCTGACCCACGGTCTTCATTGTGATCTGAAAGAGTCATTACTCTGTGCTCCAGATTCAGCCATCATGTTCCTCTCTAGGAACAAACCTATTCTCATACACCAGTGAGTTCTGCAAGGACCCAGGCTCCTCCAGATGACATTACACCTCAGGCATTGCCACCAACCCTTAGGTTTTTGTTCTTGAAGAATGGGAATTCCGGGACTAGGACAGGGAGGCAGGAAGCTGGTGGAGAGAAGAGCTTCAGGGAATTGGTGATGGCATCAGTCTTTCTACAGACTCTAGTGTCTGGCGGAGCAAAGAATCTTCATAGGGGAAGGAGGACTGGGCTCAGGCTGAGGAGGGCATGTACAAATTTTGGGGAACATATTTTCTTTGTCTTCTTACCCTAACACTTTCACACAGAGCCTGGTAGTAGAGATGTGAGTGAAATGTCACGGATTTATTCCAGTGGCCACACAACACTGGACTCATTGACTCATCACTAAGGCTTGGTTTTGCCGTCTGTTAAAGGTGGATAATAGTGTTCCTGTGTTATTCAAGATAGGATCTATCCTGTCTTGTGTTTATTTAAAATTTCACACTTGTCTTAGTTAGGGTTTTACTGCTGTGAACAGACACCATGACAAAGGCAAATCTTATAAAAGACAACATTTAACTGGGGCTGGCTTACAGGTTCAGAGGTTCAGTCCATTATCATTAAGGTGGGAGCAAGGCAGCATCCAGGCAGGCATGGTGCAGGAGGAGCTGAGAGTTCTACATCTTCATCCAAAGGTTGCTAGTGGAAGACTGACTTCCAGGCAACTAGGGTGAAAGTCTTATGCCCACACCCACAGTGACACACATATTACAACCAGGTCACACCTATTCCAACAAGACCACAACTCCAGATGGTGCCACTCCCTGGTCCAAGGATATACAAACCATCACAACACTATATATTATATTCACTATATACTATATATGCAATATATATATATATATATATATATATATATATATATATATTTCAATAATGAAAAAGGATTAAAAGTTATATTGTAGTTATATGTAACCAAAATAGATAATTTGTGTATACCTGGGTTACTTTGATAACCATGACTTAAAAGTCTGATAGATAGATGCTAACTGTAAAAAAAAGATCAACATTTCTGACTTCAAATGTTCAATGTTTTTTTCCAATAACTCTTCAGCTTCCAGATGCCAGCTGGCTGTCCCACAATCAAATTCAGTTCCGGCATTATGTGCCCCCAAGTTCTGGCAGTAAGTATCAGATCCCACAAGTCCCAGGCCCAGGCCCACCTGACTGCCCCTACCGCAGAAGCTGGATGTGGGGTTGTCACTGCTACCTCACTGCCTGACTTCCACACACTGAAGAGTTTCCCATAACCCACTGCTCAGGTTCAGAAACACGCGCACAGAGCTCAGCGGAGCACTGCAGCCACGGCTTTCAGCTTGTTGTATAGCAGTGGTTCTTAACCTGCGGGTCGCGACCTCTTCACACGGGCTGTGTTTCTGAGGTCCTGCACATCAGATATTTATTTACATTACAATTCATACCAGTAGCAAAATTACAGCTATGAAGCAGTCACAAAACTAATTTTGTGGTTGGAGGGGTCATCACGACATGAGGAACTGTATTGAAGGTGTAAGAAGGTTGAGGACCACTGTTGTAGAGGGTACCACTCAGGAACAGGTAAAGATAGAGACACTCAGGGGTGGGGGGGGGAGAGTGTGAAGAAGGGTGTAGGCCATCCATGCCTGTGCAGGCTGGGAAATGTCACTCAGGAAACTCCACATTTCCCAAGGTCTGTGGCAGGGACGAGAAACAAAGACAAAAATACATATTTTTATTATATCATATTTATCTACGGGTTGCTGCTCACATTCACATTTTAGAAGCTTAAAAGTAATGTTTGTTTGCTCATTAACATTTATCTGATCAGCAAAGAACATCATCTCAATGGTAAACGTCTACACTATTCCTCCCACCCCAGAGGATTCACCGAAGATATTTCCACATTAAATTTTAAGATGCTGATCATAAACATTTGTGTTTTCCCTGAGTTGGCTCTCAACCAGAAAAGGTTGCTCACGACCAGTTTAATGTCACTAGTAACCACATGTGTTTCTTGGAAATGTAAATTCTTGGGCTTGTTAAAGCGAAATACTCCCCCGGGCACTGTAAACAGATGCTGTGAGGCGTTCCCCACGTCAGCAGAGAACATTTCTCTCTTCTTTATCCATCAAAGAAGTGACATTGGCAGTGAACTGGGGTTCATTCGTTCCTTCATCAAACAAACACTTAGGAGGGCCAGGCACCGGGGTAGTCCCTGGAAATAGAAGATTAAACAAGAAAGACAAAAGATTTACTTTCATGAATTCTGTATACTGAGCGAGGTGATTACAACAAAAACACAATGAAACAACTAGAGGTGGAATGATATTATAATTTGGATCTGAATGTCCCTGGGAAATCCATGTGTTAAGGACTAGGCCCCAGCATGATGGTGCTGGCAGGTGGGACCTTTAATAGCTTGTGATGTATGGCAGGTTTTAGTCATTAGGGGAGTGTCCTTGAAGGGAGATAAGATGCCTCAGTTTCTTCTACTTTCTCGTCCTTGCTTCCTGACTTAGGAGCTGTGCACTTCCGCTGGGCCATGTACTCCACTGATGCTGCCTTATCCCCACACCAGAAGCAACGGGCTCAATTGATCATTGGCTGGAACCTTCAAAACGGTGAGTCAAAAAAAATCACACTTTTCTTCTTATAAGTTGGTTACCTCAAGTTTAAAGAGTTGACTAACACAGTTAGGTCCATGAAGGCAACAGTAACTCATTGCTGAGAGACGTGGGGAGGCAGACATTGGCATGAGCCCGCCCTCTTGGTGGTCAAGGAGAGTGTCTGAAGAGGTGGCATTTCAATCTCCCCCCCGTGAAGAACAAGAAGGCTGACAAGTGTGTAAGCCTGGGGCAGGGTGCTGGCAAGCACACGGTAAGGAAGGGCACGGCGTTCTGTGGAGGATGTGGGGCAGGAGGTAGAGATTATCTACACGGAAAATAAGAGAAGTACAATCTTCTCTGTACAAACCTATCTTCTTCATTTCTCTGGACGGTAGAAATATCACTGAAAACTTAGACACGGTGGTTCTCAACCTTTGGGTTGTGACCTCTTTGGGTTTGCCTAAGACCATGTGAAAACACAGATCTTTACATTCATAGCGGTAGCAAAATTACAGTCAGGAAGAAGCAACCAAAATAGTTTATGGTTGGGGTCACCACAGCATGAGAAACTGTATTAAAGGGTTGCAGCATTAGGAAGGTTGAGAACCTCTGCATTAGAGTCTAGCTAATTCCAGACAAGCAGCCATGTTCATTTCCTGAATTAGCTAGCTAGGATTTCACTTCTGTCTTCCTTCTCTCTCTGTGTGTTCTGGTTTTAGTCCTGGGGTTTGTTTGAACCCATCTTGGCCTTGAAGACAAGACTCTGCTCCACAGACAGGATCTGCCTCTGTACCCAGTGACTTCTTTAAACTTCTCTTGTTTTGCCCGGGTTCTTAAAAATCAAAACTTTCCTGGTTACCGATCCTATGAAGTCTGTCATTAGTTAGGAAAATGTACAGTGGAGTCTGTCTTCCTTCTTCACTGAGGTAGTTCAAGTGTGTCCTTCAGAGCAATGGCTGGTGCTTGGAGTATGGGGTGGGAAAGGAAAGAAAGGCATGATATTGATTCAATGGGGGCAAGCACACCCCCACAGCTTAGTGATTCTATTTTTTTCCACTTTGACTATCTTACCCTTTCTCTTAGTCACTTACTCTCATCGCCTAGTAGCAGGGAGTTAGGCAGAAATATAGCCAATCATTGTGTGTGTGTGTGTGTGTGTGTGTGTGTGTGTGTGTGTGTGTGTGTGTACATTCATGAGAATTGTCCTTCGGAAGCTTCCGTCCGTTGCACCAGGGAATATTGAGATATTGTGATGGTGACGTAGAGAGGGAAGTTTCCTTGTTCTGCTTCGGGTATCAGAATAAGAATTTTAGTATCAGTAGCAATAGAAAAACTTTGAAAGAAAAGGAAATCTTGAGTATTTATCAGCTGAGCTCCTAGACTGACCCATAGGCAAAAGGGATAGGTCGGAACACACTTCCTCTTCTCATCCCGGAGAAAAGGCAAGGATTTCCTAGGCTGTAAATAGAAAGGAAAAGAGAGGACCAGGGATCCAGCCCTTGTTTCCAGAATAGGGCGGGTCAGTCTTCCAGAAGCACAGATACCGGCCTGGCTCCCAGCTAGTGGAGGCATCTTCCCTGTGTATAAGCTGGGGCGAGAGGAGAAGGACAGAAGCTACATGACATATGACAAGGACAGGGTTTGTGGGGACCCCTCCCCTCCGAGTCAGGGATTAGATAAAGCAAGGAGGAACATACATTGGTGAAGAGGGTAGGAACCATTTCTCAGGTGCACATGGAAGGAATGCTCAGGAGTTAAGTGTTACACCGGGGACCCTGGAGCTGAATCAGGAAATGCTGATGAGCACAGGCACTTATGGGGCTCAGTGGGCTTATGTGACCATGAACCTTCTGCCTCCAGTAACCTTCTCTAAGAGCCTGGTGAGTCCTACCATCAGCATCCAGTGACCAAGGAAGCAGATGAGATTGTAGTCCTTGGAATGAGATATAAACCACAGTCACAGAAAATGGGAGAGACATGGGAAAGGCCCTCCCTCCCATTCCTTAGGGGGACCCAACCCTATGACACTCTGATCTCAGGCTTCCAGCCTCTAGCCCAGCTGTGTGCTTTTTCTTTCTTTCTTTTTTTTTTTTTTTTT
>NC_034600.1:34269225-34286765 GCF_900095145.1 Mus pahari | reverse complement strand
CCCCCCCCCGGGCATCCCTCCACCCTGGCACATTGAGTCTGAGAGGTTAGGCGCATCCTCTCCCACTGAGGGCAGCCAAGGCAGCCAACAGACAGGCAACAGCTTTTGGGATAGCGCACGCTCTGGTTGTCTGGGACCCACATGAACACCAAGCTGCACCTCTGCTACGGATGTCCTTCTCAGATCACTTTTGCTTCCCCCTTCCCTTGCTCGTGGCTTAGGGAAAGTGACAAAAGGAAGTGGGAGTAGGGGTTTCCACTGGGTTAATTGCCACAGCAGCCTTACAGTGTGACCCCAACTGGGAGGCTCCGCTGACTTTATCATCACACAGTGCTAGAGGCTGGAAGCCTGAGATCAGAGTGTCATAGGGTTGGGTCCCCCTAAGGAATGGGAGGGAGGGCCTTTCCCATGTCTCTCTCTTAGCTTGCTGTGGTTTGCTGACCCATTTGGCCTTTGTTTCCTGGTATGCAGGTCACCGTGACCTTTGCCTTCTTAGTTATTGTAATGAGCCTACCTCCTCTTCTTCCTTCTCCTGTTCTTCTTTCTTATCCTTTATTTCCCTCCTCCCATTTTCTCCCTGGGTAGCCCAGGCTGGCTTTGGATTCATTCTTCCTGCCTTATCTAAAACCCCAGGGTTACAGGCACATGAAAACATGCTAGACAAGGACTTGTTATCAGGCCCCAGTCATAGTGAATTACAGTCTCACCCTGCCCAAGTTGACCCCGTTTTGGCCTAATTATGTGTTCTGCGATTGTATTTTCAAGGCAGGTTACATCCTAAGGAAGTAGGCACAGGGTATCAGCATGAGGACTTCAGGGGCACACAGTCCAACTCATGATAATCGTCTTTTTCAAGGCCAGTCCTCCATGGTATTCCCCCCACCCCACCAACACTGCTTCTGAACTGTAATTCAACGCAGTCTACCTCTTCTTGTATCCTCTCCTGCTCAATCAGGTTCACCATCAGAACTTGGTGGAACCGTCACAGCTCTCATGACTGGGCTCAGACTTCTCGTGCAAAGAACAGAAGTTTGAGATATTTCCCTTTGGCTTGACTAGATTTTCGTCTCCAGGCTCCATGGAGATATAGGAAGCCCACTCTAGTTGTGTCCAGTTCAGTGTGGTCAAGGTTATCAGTTTTGTAGTCCATTTGGGTTTAAACTTGGTCAGAATCAAACATGTCTCCTCCCCTTCCTTTCTCTTTAGAGAACCATTTTTGAAACAGCCCAGGCTCATAGCTCAGAGCTACTCCGCTCATATTCACAGACTCTGGGGAGCTTTTTTCTTGTGACATGAGAGAAGAGATTTGCACCACCCACAACTGCTACCCAGGCAGGGCAGTAGAGGGCTTCTCTCTATCCTTGTGTCCTGGGCTCTACCATGGACCGTTGGGTTGGTGTGTTGGGTTTGCCACTGTCCCAGAGAGCCCGATAGAAGGCTAGCTAGCTCCATCCTCTTATTCCTGGATTTCCTGAAATGTATTTGAGTGTCCAAGTGTCAGTTTTTCTAGGCTATGTGGCTTACAGGCTGTGTTTTCTTGGTCTGGGTTAAGCGCAAGCCTCCGCTCATCCTGCATCCTCTGGATCTAGCAGCTACTGACCAACTGTGTGTGCTCAGTAGGAGAACTGTAAAACGAGTGGCCCCAGTTCTCTGGTGGAGAGATCATGTGCCATCTGCAGCCGATGCTGTGCCTAACAAGTGACAATATGGTCATTAAAGCATGGGCTCTGGAGGTGGTGCAGCCCCTCATTTAGATGCCAGCCCTGCCATTCGTTCCCTTCCTTAGCACCTCAAGTGACTTTGCTCTAAAGCCACTAGCTTTTTTTTTTTTTTTTTTTTTTTTGTAAACACAGGAGAGAGAAACAACTTCATGGCTTGAGACTGGGTACAGATTAGATAAGGTACACAGAGCACTTAGTGTGCCTCCTGCTGCTTGGTTAAGTGCATTAGGAAAGGCAGCTTTTGTTATCATGGCACTTATTCTGGGAGCCTTGTGAATTTGCGGGACAAAACGGTTACTGTGAACTCTGAAGGCTGGGCTAACGCCGCTTTGCCTCAGTTGGCTTGTGGTTGAGTTGGGCTCCTCAAGGTGAGCACTTGCAGGCTCTGGCAAGAAGGATCTAGGAACAGCCATGGCCGCCCCATCATCCCTCTGGCGCCTGAGAGCCATGGCAATCTTGAGTTTGACATTCCTAAGTCTTCCAAAATGAGGCACGACTCTGGCAGCCGTTGGTGTGTTCAGGTAGAGGAAGGAAAAAGTTACTGTGGATTAAAAATAGAACCGTTTGTTTTTTTCTCCTAGAAAGTTCTTGGAGATGGGTCTGGCCTTCCAGACACAGCAGGGATGGAGTGGCAGATTCTAAACTTGGGGGGCGGGGGGAGGGGAAGGAACTATATTTTCCTGGCAGGCATTCCTTTGGGATTTTTGAACATAAGCTACTGTGTCTGTGTACTGTGCTTTCTGTAAAGAAACAGTGGGGCCTGCTAACCCCCTCCAGGCTCTCCCTCGCCCTTTAAGTTTGGGAGGGTCAGGGTCAGTTAGGGAAGTGGTGACATCACTCTTTTCTCTCTCTGGGTCAAGCGGATGCCAAGTTGAAGGCCACCTCCTCTTTTCCTCCGCCAGGTCTCTCTTTGTTAGGTGACTTTTTCCAGCGCGCCGTTCTATTCTGAGCTCTGCACTTTTATTTTTATGGAGGAAACTGAAAGGAGTCTGGCGAGTCTGAAATGGTAGGTGAGCCGAGGAGGAACACTGACCTCCTTGTCTGAGACGCAACTGGGGAAAAATAAAACTGCCCGGGAATGGTACCCACAGCCGCGAACGGACCCGGTGTTCCGAGGGAGGCTTCGGTGGGCTCGGCAGTACAGGGGAAAGCTGGGTTTTTCCCCTCGCCCCTTGCTGCTTCGGCGCATTGTTTTCTTCTTTTAAATTCATAAAGTGGAGACAAGAATAACAACCCTAATTAAATCTCTCTGAGTTTATTAAGCTTCTAACAGCAGCAGCTGGTCACCTTTGAGCATGATGTATAGGGTTTGTTTGTCCAGGGCCCTCAGAAATGTTGTTTACTGTTTCTGTTTTACCGGTAGATGAAAGAGAAGCAAGAGGGACGTTAACTGCACGTAAGGCTGCACCCCAGAGATCCATTCCCTTTGCTTAGGCACGCCTCCTAGAAGTTGGCACAGCTCCCCAGAAGGTGGCACACCACCCACTCCACAGTTCTTATTACTGGGGACCCAGCTACACGCCCTTCCCTACCACAGCGCCAGAAGCATGGCTTCTCTTGGGAAGAACTGGTCCTTACCCCAAAGGAAGTAGGCCAGTTATAGAGCTACAGTTTCAGGTTTAAGGCTAGTGTTCCATCTGGTAAACATTGGATCCTGGATCCAGGAAGCTTCAAAGTAGCTAAGTTTGGTGATTGTTGGATTTGAAGAGATGGGAAGTAGTAGTTTGAGCAGGCCTTTCCTGGCTATGGGCTGGCTATGCATACATAGCTCTAGTAATGGAAGCATGCTCTGAGCTGTCAACACCTTGGGTATAGCTTGCTGTGTTTGGTTCTCAGGGAGTCAAGGACATCCCAGTGTGACACAGCTTAATGGGATCCAGTAGGACAGTTGGAAGGACTCTGTAGGACTCTGTTCACCAATGGTTGTCAGCGAGTGACCTGCAGACAGCACGCAGTCAGGATATGCTGCCCATGAGACTTCAGTAGCACCGTGGTCCCTGATTTGCCTCCTTACCAAGGTGGGCAATGCCTGCTACATGGGTTGCTCACGTAGCTGACACTGGATAGATTAAGCCTATGTGGGAGCTGGGCGTTTCTTCTCTTTAATTCCACAAAGATGAATCAAATAGCCTTGCCTTTGGCAAATAGTCCAGTGTAATAGAATTATAAAGAAAATTGTGGTGCGTGTGTGCGCGTGTGCATGTGTGTGCGTGTGCATGTGCGTGTGTGTGTGTGTGTGTGTGTGTGTGTGCCCAGATGCCTGTGTTGCCTGCATCTTACTTCTTAGGTCTGTGCCCCTGGAATCTCTCCAATAGAGAAAAACAAAGCTTTGTCTTTGCCTGCCTCCTGTCACCCACTCCTCCCTGGAGCAGGCAGGGGGTGTGACTATCCTCTCAGCTGGGACGAGGGGAAATGGACATCACAACTCTGTGTTGAAAGGAGTGATGTGTCGTTCTTCTCCAGCGGCTACCCCTTTCCTCTCCTCTGAGAGCCGCTCCCTCTTAGCAGGTGTGTTTATGTGCCCTCCTCTGTGTGACTGATTGGCTCTGTCAGGGAGGCCGGAAGTTCTCCAGCTGCTCGGTGTGCCAGATGGATAAGAGAGGCCAATGAGGGTGCACGGGCCACATTAGGAAGCTCATTGAGAAGTGGAGCTGGTGCTCGCTCCCATCCAGCTTCATCTGTTAAGCCATAAAGCTGGGATTGTGAGCTCCACTTCTTTGGCGCCTGCATATATGTCCCCATCAATTTTAAAATCACAATGGTGTGTGTGTGTAATTTACCATTCTTTGAGGTCCTATCACAGGATAAGCATCATCACTGAAATATGAAGAAAGGGCTGGGGGGGGGGTCAAAGAGAAAGAGGTGATAATCAGGGAAGCCTTGGCAGAGAAGGTGACGTTTGAATGGACAGGAGACCCAGAGGTCAACAGCCTACCAGAATGAGCGTCATCCCTTCTTCCACTTTAGCACAGGGCAGGGATCTCTCAGGATGAACTTCATGTCTGCCTGTGTCGATAGAGAGATGGTGGGACCCAGAGAACAGTCTGAGGGAGGTGTGGGAGAGTCCCCCCAAACACAGGAGAACCACCCTCCTGCCATGTTCCTCTTCTCCACCAGGATTCCCTCCTGCACCATGTACTCCTCTTCTTGTACTGGTCACGTCCTCTGCCATCTTCACCTCATCTTCCCTTCTCACTTCTTCCAGGCTCATCTTCGACCCCAACAGCACCAGGGCCACCTTTGTGGTGGGAGGCATGGAGCACAGGACTCTGATTCACAGCTGCCTTGCACACAGACAAGCCACTGAGTGGAAACCTTTAAGGCAGGTGGGATAGCGATCTACAGCTAAGAATGTATGGGAGGGTCAGAGAACGCAGGCTCTAAAAGAAAAGGGCCTTTGAAAGAACCTGACAGAGATACCAAGGAGAGCAGTGACTTCGGCAGGACACACTGGCGCAGAGTTGGGGGGTTTCTCCAGGCAACCGAGAGCGGGTGAAAGCATTAAAGGATCCTAGGAAGACCCACTGCATAGGCAGAAAACTGTCTTTAGCTTAAGACAAAAGGCTGGAAAATTATTATTGAATAATTGTTTGTGTGTGTGCGCCGTTAATCATTGCACATTCGAGAAGGATTATTTTCATTGATGTAATTAGTGACTGCATTTTTCTAGAGGACATTTTTCATGTCGAACGGATAATGACTCCAAAGCTGAGGGACAATGGAGCTTTGTGGCAGACCCCAGTGACAGGCTGAGAGTGGATTTGACAAAGGTGCCTCTCTTGGACCGCGAACACCCTGGAGAATCAGCGAGCAGACGCTTGATTTTTGAAACACAGATGAAACAGTGTGATAACATTACCCCAGGGACTTCGAGTGATTTGGTCATGCTGGAACCTTGCCAGTTCAGTTCAGGTGCACTTAATCAACCCTCATCTACCCTACTGAATGCTGGGTATTAAATACTTAGCTGAATAAGACACAGTGCCGGCCCTACAGGAACAGAGGCAAGTCAGTCAGTGACATTTACAATACAGGGACTTCTGTAAAGAGTGATCATAGGATGCTGAAGGAAGGGCACTGCTTAGTCCTGAGGGCACTCAAGGCTTTCAGGCTGTGATGCCTGAGGAGTATGTGATTGCCTCTAAAGTCTTCATAGGAACCTTCCTGGTGTTCACCTTCTTTAATTCACTTCATCCTCATGAGGCTCCTGGTTCTTGCCTTTGGGCCATCTCTATTGTCCATTTGGAACCAGCATTGGTCTCTCTGCTTCCTTACCCATGATAATCCTGATCATGATCCTTTGGATAGTATGTGACAACTGACCATAGTTACCTGGTTTGAGCCATGGCCTGCTCCATGTAGGTCTCTGGTGAATTAATTAGGCTTCCCTGGACGTTGGGATCAAAGTCAAGCTCTAGGATGGGGATGCAATGGGAAAGTCATTGTAAGCCAGGCGATGGCAGGCACCTCAGTGACTGTGCAGTCAGGACTACTGGGGATCCAGCACAGGGTTTTGGTGGGAGTGGCTTGATATTCTCATATAATGGAGGTTCTGGCTTCTGGACCAATGATTTCTCTTCCCTCCTCTTCATCTTTATCTTTTATCCTTCTCCTCCATTCCTCTCTCTCTTTCTTTCTTTCTTTCTCTCTTTCTTTCTCTCTTTCTTTCTTTCTTTCTTTCTTTCTTTCTTTCTTTCTTTCTTTCTTTCTTTCTTTCTTTCTTTCTTTCTTTCTTTCTCTTTTCTTTCTTTCTTTCTTTCTTTCTTTCTTTCTTTCTTTCTTTCTTTCTTTCTTTCTTCTTTTTCTTTCTTATTTTGGCATCAGAGTCTGTCTGTGTAACCAAATTGCTATTGACCTTGTTATACAGCCTAGGTTGGCCTCACATTCCTAGGATTGTAGCCATGGGCCATCACACCCAACCGCCATGTACCTTTCTTGTTCTTTCCTTGTGGCCTCTATCTTGGACCTCTCCCATACTATTCTCTCCACCCCTCCTCCTGTCTGTCACACGTGTGCACACTCAGGGAATGACTTCCCCAGTTTCTAGAAGTAATTGGCATGTCATGATAGAAATACAACAGTGTGGGGTCAGGAACCACTTATGGTTTGCTTTGCTTACAAGGGGGCTGGGGCCTAGCAGCATCGAGAGCTCCTCTGGCTGATACTGGGGATGAGTTTTCATTCCTGACCATGCCCTCAGATCTAGAACATCCACATGTTCTTATCTTGGCGTCCCAAGTACCGTCTGCCCTTAGACTCCTGGAAGATTTTGCCTTATGCTCCCAATCTTGCTTCTACGCTATGGACATCACAACTTCTTGCCATGAGCATTTCACCATCTGTTACTGGTTTAAAACAGCTCTCTATTGCTCAAGGAAAGATTCTGAGGGAATCTTAACCTTAGGGTCAGGGGTTGACCAGCCTTGCCTCACAGGGACTCTGCTGGGCAGCCTTCCTGCTCCTGTGTGCTGAGAACACTCAGTGCTAGCTTGCCGTCGCCTTATTAGACTTCATTCTACTGCTGCAGCTCTACTTGGTAGAGTTCCAGATCATAATCCTCTTAAAAATATTCTCTTTTAAAATGGGAAACAGGTTTGGGGGACTGGAACAGGGGCTAGCCACATTCCATAGGGACCTGGTTGCCCATACGACCTCTCCTCAGGGTCTGGCAAGCCTCCTAGGTTGAAGGCTAGCCCTACCGGGAAGCCAACAATTCTTCTCTTACTCACTGATACCTCCTCTGGCAGGTCTGCGTGGAGATGCAGGAAGGCTTCATTTGAGGGCCGTAATCCCCACTTGTTGACATCAATAGGAAGTCTCCTGTGACTCTCAAAAGGGTAACTACCTGCACAGAAGGTCGTTGGAATAAATTAAGAGTGGCGTAGGCACTTCTGGCCTGCTTATGGTCTTTCATTTGCTCATCTTTATTGTTCTGACCCTATGTAATCAAGATTTTATACTTAAAATTTTTTTTTTTGCTTAAATCGCCTCAGTTATAAAAGACTCCCTTTGACCTTTTCCTAATCAATAGTATCTTAGCTTATATTTGAAGTTACATTTTTGTTTTATTACTTCCCTTTTTTAGTTAACATTAAGTGAATTCAGAATGGCTCAACTAAAAATATATCTGTATATATTAAATCCTTTTGAATATTTGCAAGGGGATCAACAAACAGCTTTATAGGAGTTCTAAATGACTAGAATTCTTCTTCTTCTTCTTTTTTTTTCCCCAGAAGTAATCTCAAGTATGTTCCCTCTGGTATTATCTACCATGTTTTTTGAGACAGGGTCTTTTACTGGCATTAAACTTGCTAGAACAAGGCTCGGAATTAGGTTTGCTGGCCAGTTAACATCAGGATTCCTCCTGTCTCCAGTTCTTCATCACGGGGATTATAGGTGTGTGTTACCAAGTCCGGTTTTATGATGGTTCTGGAAATCTAACTCAGGTCTCATGCTTATGGGTCAAAGAATTTACCCACTGATCCATTTCTCCCTCCCATGACTGGAGTTCTTTGGTATCACCAGATCCAATTCGGTTCTCCTGATTTTCCTTTCTCTAAGAAATAATTCTCAGAAGATGTTCCTTGAGGCAAATATTTCTGATGATTCTTGATTGTGGAGACATTGAAATCCTCTTTCCCCAACTGCTTTAGTTTTTGTGAGCTCTTAACTCAATAATTGTTTGAATAATTACCATATTCATGACTCCACATGGGAGCAGGGCACTCATGGACCTACGTTTAATCAGGCCATTCTCCTAGGAGTCCGCTGAAGGATACACATTTAGAGAGGACAATGGCAGTGAAATTGAAAGTTCTAATCAGAAGGATATGATGGCAAGTCGGAGATTAAGCTGAGAGACCTTTGACCTTGGCTAGAAGGGAATTCTTGCATCAACTGAAACACAAATGTTTAGATTACTTGTCACCAGCCATATCTGAGAACAGAATATGGAACAGCCAAAAGCCATAGAGAAGGAAAGATGAAAGAAGAATGGATGGCTAGAGTTTCTCACAGCCAGTTAGGATGCCACATACAGAAATAGCATGTGTCCACCTCCACATACTGAATGCACTGTGCCCGCATTCCCATATGTCTAGCATCTCAAGTCCGCAGCACCCTGTAATTACTGCACAGCAAGAAAGAAGGATAAAACATAAGACTATCTGAAGAAAGAGACACTGAGACAGGTCCCCAAAGGGGGACAGTGTTTCTAAATTTGTGACTTAAAGTCATTAATTTATTTTTCTGTAATTTAACTTCATAGCACCTTTATGCCATTCTTCATTGGGTCAAAAATTAAGCCACACCAAAAAAAAAAAAAAAAAAAAAACAAAAAAAACCAAATGCTTGGTAGACAATAATTATGCTAGCTACTTAATACTGGGGTCCTCGTAAGAAAACGTCACTACGGGCTGAGACTTTTAGTCTCCAGAGTCCAATGTGCTTTATAGAGTTCTTTGAATATGTAGGTTTTCATTTACATTAGTTGGGATGCTGTGGTTTGCATTAAAATATCAGTGCTGTGATGGACACACACTGCATGGTTTTTTTCTGGCTATTTGAGTGTGTTGCATGTGACCCTACCAATAGGCATATAAACATTTCAGGTACTCACTCAGAGTGAGACCTGATGCTCAGCCATTGGGGACCAGTCCAAGCCAACAGGAACTGTACTAGGTCCCTGCCACAACCATTCCATTTAACAGGACCCTATGAAGAGCTAAGATGGACTCACCAGCCCCTTCCTCTGTTAGCATGAACACAACTACATAGAGTGGTTGGAATGATGACCCCGCAGACTCAACTTCACTTAAGGCCCTTCTCGCCTATCTCCAGGGGGCATGGTGAGAGCCTAAATCAGAAAGACAGCTGCCTTGGGTTTGCCAATGATGTCAGTCTGGATCTTTTTGCAGACTGAAGCCTGGGCAGCCGAAAAAGAGCCCACTTTATCGCTACTACAGAATAGAGCAAATTAGTTAGTCCTTAAAACTCAACATCAACTCTGCCACAAGCCCAGCAGGTGTTTGAAGAGAAGAATGAAAGCTTAAGGCACCAACGACACACATAGCACTTCATGTATTTCTGAGGGAGTTGGCAACCTCCTAAAATTGCTAAGGGCCACTTAAGACATCTGTCACTCGAAGAGCTAAGGTGTAAATCGCTTCATTCTCTAAACACTGGGTATAGATTATTCAGGCTTTCAGGGGAGCATCACGTGATCCTGCTTGAGCTCCCTACAGGAAGGCCTAGCAGTAGTTAAGCCTGAATGAGGTGGTTTTGAGAGTCCTGAGTCACAGTATAGGGTCATTTTGTAAGTGTTTTATTTCTATTTATTTATTTATTTTGTGGTTTTGAAAGTGTCACTTATTATAGGATTCAGGTAACCTCCCCTGAAATTCATCGCTGGGAGAAATGTTCTTTGACCAGAATAATGTATCAGTTCTCCAAGAAAACCTTCATGGAATGTCTTTTGTGTTACAAGAGCACTTGTGTGTTATCTTTGGTCTCATGTAAGTGCTGTCTAAGTTTGCTTTCATGTGTTCTATGTCTGCTGGTAGCACCAAATGATATTTAGTAATTCAAGTACAGTGACTGTCTTTTGATGGCTACAATGAACTTATATTCTTTTTATTTTTTAACTGTTTGATTCATATTGTATTATAATGGGTGATATTTTGACTGTATTAAAACTCATTGTTAAAATTTCATATGGTATAGGAAAATCTGTAGGTTCTCCTTTCTTCCTGTGTCCTCCGACACTGCTCTTTGGTACAACCATTATTAATTGTGTGATGTGCATGAATTGAGCTATGTAGTGCTCTCTCTCTCTTTATCTCTCTCTCTCTATTTAAACATACATGAACACATGCATTCACACACGCATTCACTTGCATGTACACTCACACACTTGTGGATTTTATTCCAGATAGTTTACTAGAGTGCCAAGGGCAAGGGAGGGTTGGCAGCGATCCATCCCAAGTGATAAGAAGATGCACTGTTAGAAGTGAATTATAGAAATGATAAAATTCCATGAAAGTTGATCTGTTCTTGATTAGTTCCCAACGAAAAATACTGTAAACAAGTCAGATAACATACTCCTTCCCATGTTGAGCATCTCTCTCACCAGACCCTCATCCCATGGCTACCACACTGAATACACACACTTCCGTATTGGGAAACACACATTTATATACACACATATCTGCAAGTGTATAAAATGTATATTTATGGCATATATCTTCCTAAAATATAAATGGAATAGTACACATTATTTTTACAATATTTTCTATTAATTTTTAATTTTTATTCAGCTTCTTTCTATAGCCTTCCATTTTTCAAAGTAAGTTTCATATATATATATATCTCCCACACAAGCCTCGAACTTGCCCAGGCAAGCCTCGAACTTGTTATGTAAACTGCAGCTGACCTTGAACTCCTCCTAAACTTCCTGTCTCTACCTCCCAAGTGCTGGAATTATAGGCATATGCCATCATGCCTGCATCAAAAATGTATTGTTATTGTTGTTATTTCAGCACTTGGGATCAAGGCCAGGGCCTTGTACCTGGGAGCCTCTTCACTACTGAGCCACTTCACAAGCTGTAGCATTTAAAAAATATTTTAAGTTATTTTTAAATTTGGTTACAAGACAGTAGGTTTCCATATTGTTTTTAAATACCCTCTTCGTTTGAGTTAACCCTTTCTCTCATCCCCTAACCCCGCCTCTCCCTGCTCTCCACACCTAGTATTCTCTTCTCTATTTCTACCTTACCCACTCTCTATTCTCCATCCATCCTTCCCTTAAAGTATTCCCCTCCCCGTGACCTCTTTCTAGTTCTCTGGCTTGGACACACATTCCAAGTTAAATATACAAAACTAGAGATTCAAAGTTAGGACTCATGTATGAAGGAGAACATGCGGCCCTTGTTTCTCTGGGCCTGGGTAACTAACCTCAATCAATAGGGTTTTTCCTGTTACCTCATCTATCTCAAATTTCATTTTTCTTTGCAGTTGAGCAAAAATTTCGTCATGTATAGGTAGCACATGTTCATTATTTCATGTATATCCCACATGTTCATTATCCACTCATCAGCCTATGGACAGGTAGGCCGATTCTGCTTCTTAGCTGTTGTGAACAGAGTGGCGATGAACAGGGAAGAGCAAATATCTCTATAGCATCCTTTGGTTATATGGCCGGGGGCAGACTAGCTTGGCCATATGATAATTCTATTTCTAGCTTTTTGAGCAGTCACCACACTGATTTCTACAGTAACATCACCAGTTTTTACTTCCACCATCAGTGAATAATGGTTTCTTCCCCGCCCCCCCATCACTGGACTCCACAGCCTTTTCAGCATCTGTAGTTCTTTGATGTCTTGCTGGTGGCCATTCTGACTGAGGTGAGATGAAATCTCAAAGTGGTTTGCATTTGCTTGTCCCTGGTGGCTAATGATGTTGAAGACTTTTTTTTGTTTTGTTTTGTTTTGGCTTGTTTTTCAAATCAGGGTTTCTCTGTTACTCTTGGCTGTCCTGGAACTTGCTCTGTAGACCAGGCTGACCCTGAACTCAGAGAGCCGCCTGCCTCTGCCTCCAGAGTGCTGGGTGAGTGCCACCACCACCTTTCTTAAAAGAAAGTGATGTGGTTTCTTTTTTGTTTGTTTGGTTCTTTGAGACAGGTCACTGTGTAACCCTGGCTATACTGGGACTCACTATGTGTAGACCAGGCTGGCCTCAAACTCAGAGATCTGCCTGCCTCTGCCCCCCAAGTATTAGGATTAAAGGCATGCGCCACCTAACCCAGCTATGTTGAAAACTTTTAAAGTGTTTATTAGCCATTCATATTCCTTGTTTTGAAAATTCTCTGTTCAGATCTATGGATCCAATGCAGATCAGGTTGTTTATTGACTTAACATTTTATATTTTGAGATCTACATATTTGTATATGTATGAGAATATATGTATGCATTTTAAATATTAATCTTTCAGATATATTTTTTTAAAGATTTATTTATTTATTATATGTAAGTACACTGTAGCTGTCTTCAGACACTCCAGAAGAGAGTGTCAGATCTCATTACAGATGGTTGTGAGCCACCATGTGGTTGCTGGGATTTGAACTCAGGGCCTTTGGAAGAGCAGTCAGTGCTCTTACCCACTGAGCCATCTCACCAGCCCGATCTTTCAGATATTTAACTGGCAAAGATTTTCTCTTGTTCTCTAGGCTACTTCTTTTTTTTTTTTTTTTTTTTAAGATTTATTTATTTATTTATTATATGTAAGTACACTGTAGGTGTCTTTAGACACCTCAGAAGAAGGCATCAGATCTCATTATGGATGGTTGTGAGCCAACATGTGGTTGCTAGGATTTGAACTCAGGACCTTTGGAAGAGCAGCCAGTGCTCTTAACCGCTGAGCCATCTCTCCAGCCCTCCGGGCTACTTCTGGACTCTAGTAACTTCCTTTGCTGTAATAAAGTCTTTTCATTTCACCAGAAGCAACGGGAGTCCTCTTTAGATAACCCTTGCCTATCCCTGTACATTGTCAGGTACCTGCTACTTTTCTTCTAGCAGTTTCAGAGATTGAGGTTTTACACTGGGGTCTTTGATCCACTTGATGGTAATTTTTGTGCAGAGTGAGAGAGGAGAGTCTAGTTACGTCTGTTACATTTCCAATTTCTCAGCACTGTTTGTTGAAAATACTGTTTTCCTTCTTCATTGTATTTCTAGCATCTATGTCAAAAACTAGGTCTCTGTGGTTGTGAGGTTGAACCCGTTTTCTGTCCTCCCCCACTGATCTGTGTTCCTGCAATTTTAGTTCTGTTTGCTTGGATCAGGATCGTGCCGTTTGTGTCGCTGTATCTTTCGAGTGTGATTTGAGATCGGATGTGGTAATGCCTCTAGCATGGTTCTTTTTGTTTAGGATTTCCTTGGTTGTCTGGAGTCTTTCGTGTTTTCACATGAATTTTAAGATTTTTCTTTCTATTTTGTGATGAATGGTATGATGATTTGGATTATGATCACACTGAGTCTGAAAATGGCTTTTGGTAGAATGGTAGTTTAACCACACTGTGAGAATGGGAGGTCTTCCTATCTTTGACTTTCCCCCCTCAATTTCTCTCTCTCATGTTTTAAAGTTTTGAATGTGGTCTTTTATTTTTAGTTAGGTTTCCTCCAAGTTATTATTTGGTTAAGGATAATGCGATGGACATTGTTGTTTTAATGATTTGTTTCTCAGTATGTTTATTTTTGGTCTATAAAAAGGCCACAGGCTTTGAAGTGCTAATTTTGTATCCTGCCACCTGGCTCACAATATTTAGTCCTAGGAGTTTTCTGGTAGCATCTTTAGGATCTCCTTCATTTAGCAAGGTATAATCTGTAGGCAAAGATACTCTGTCACTGTCTTTTGTTATTTCTATCTGTTTTATTTCCTCTTCTTGTCTTATTGCTCTAGACAAACACTACATCAACTAGGAGTGAAGAAAGTCTACTGTCCTGGTTTCTGATGTGAATTTTTCTCCATTTCCTTTGGCATGATGATAGCTGTGGGTCTGTCATACTCAGTCTTTCCATATTGAAGTAGGATCCCTTCAAACATATTTTCTCTAGAACCTTTATCTCTAGGGGTTATTGGATTCTGTCAATAATCTTCTATGCATATATTGAGATGATCATGTGTTTTTTGTGTTTAAATTTGATTATATGATTTACTACACTTATTGACTTGACCGTGTTGAACTATCCCTGTATCTCTGGGATAAAGCTAACTTGATTGGGTGAAGAACAAGTTTGATGTGTCTGTATTCACTTTGAAAGTATTTTGTTGAGGATTTTTTGCACCTATGTTTATTAAAGATATTAGTCATTAGTGCTCTTTATATGATTTTTGTTCTAGCACAATGGTAGCTTCATAGAAAGGGTTTAGAAGTTTTCTATTAGTTTCTATTTGGTAGAATATTTTGAGTGACATTGGCTGTGGGTTTGCTTTAAAGTTGTAGACTTCAGTTATGCATCCATTTGGATCTGGGCTTTGTTTAGTTATAAGTTTATTACTACTTCATTCTCCTTGTTTGCTGTATGTCTAACTGATCTCATGTTCTACTCATAGGCCTATTGATCGCATCTTGGTTTAGACGAGTCAAATATCTCTAGAAATCCATTCATTTCTTTTAGGTTTTCCAATTTATTTGCATACTTTTTTTTTTTTTTAAAAAAAAGTATGCTCTTACAATTTTCTTAGGCATCCACTGTAATCCTTCATTGTTCGTCTCTAATTCTGGGTTCTAATTCTGGGGTCTACTTGGCGGTGGGAGGTCTCAGGAAAGGAGTTGAGAAGTTGGGGGGCCCAGGGCAGGGAGGCCTGGCAGGCCTTGGGAGGGCATTGTTTTTTACATAGGTATTTTTTCTTAGTGATTTCAGATAACCAACATGGGAGTGTTCTGTATACTTTTTATTTAAGTTGCTCTATTTTGCTCTTCCATTAGCATGAAAGATACATTTTGCTGGTAAGATTGTTAGTCACTTTTTTATTCAGTAGGTTTATCATCTCTTTACATTTTAAGGACCCATAAGTGTGTGTGTGTGTATTTGTGTATGTGTGTGTATATGTGTGTGTATGTGTGTGTGTGTGTGTTTGTATGTTGTCTTATGTTTTTTTGGTTGTATTTTTGTGTTTTATGCCATTTTCTTAACTTTCTTTCATCAATTCTTCTGTACTTTCTTTTGTCTTATAATAATAATAATATTTGAAACTTTAATATAGTTAAGCCTCTATTTTTAAATCCATATTAGACAGTTTTTAATAGCACATTGCAAAATAAGAAAAAAATTATATTCACACTTCTAAGTCCTTCCCCTCATAAATATATATAACCAAGATTTACAATGTGAGTAGAACTGAGCTCTGGAAAGACAATTACACACCCAGTGCTCACCGACAGTCCTTTCACCCACACACAGGGTAGTCACATGATCCTTTCATGGCTCTCCCGTTCATGGCATGACTTTAAACACTTCTACTTCCCCTTGGCTATCACGACTTTTTATTTTAAGGACTCATAAAGTGCTACACATCAGAAACTTTGCATTGCTAAAACATATCTCTCTGTGCGGGCATGGCGGCACACACCTGTCATCCCAGCATTTGGGAGGCAGAAGGATCATAAGTTTGAGGCCTACATAGTGAGACCATCTCAAAAACAGAAGCAAAGCAAATAAAGCAAGCAGCTATTGTTCTATAATCTTTATACTTGTTAGACTACATATTTTCATCATAAAAATTTTGAATAAGAGAATCTCTACTTTTGAAACTTTATTTCTATTTTATGTGTTCTGCCTGCATAGGTGTCTAAGAGGTATGTGCATGCAGTGCCCAAGGAAGCCTAAAGAGGCATCAGACGTCCTGGAAATGACTAGAGTTGTTAGATGGTTGCGAGCTGCCAAGCCCTGGTCCCTTGGAGGAGCAGCAAGTGCTCCTAACTGATGAGCCTTCTTTCCAGCTCCCTTCATCAGGATTTCATAGACACTATTCTAGCAAATTCTGCATTAAAGGTTACTAAAGAGAAGGCCGAGGTTCTCCTTTGTGAGGATGTATTTTAATTCCCGAATACCTATAGGATTCTTTTTTTAACTTGAACTTTAGGGACTCCTCAAAAATGGCTCAAAAGTTTGAGAAAATATATTTTCGTGGATGAAAGTTTCATGTTGGGAGATCTTAAGTAGTTGTATTCACCTCTTTATCTCAGAAAAACATTTTTTTTTCTATATCTCCAAATACTTGTTCTCTCTATTTTAGGAAGATCATCACGTTAAAAAGTCCTCATGATGGCCACTTCAGCGTTATTTATCATCTCTGTTGCTTCAAAAGCAATTATTATTTTTTTTAAAAAATGTTTTATTAAAAATTTTAGGGTGCATAGAAAATAATGGTCTTTATTGGGACATTTTAATATGTGCGTCATTGTCCTTTGTGCATAACCCTCTCTTGTCCCTGACTGGTCCTCTTCACACTTCCAGAGTCCCTCTTTGCTTTCACACTATGAGTTCCTCCTGCCCCAGGCTCCCGGGCACTGGGATTGAAAGCATACACCACCATGCCTAGCAAAGAGAGACAGTTTAATTGTGCAAAGATTCTGATAATGTAGCCTTTGAGTCTGTAAGATAACAGGAATTTTATTCTCTACACTTAAATGTGTATGCATGTTTATATGAATTTACAGATGCATCTGTGTATATATACAACTAAATATGAGTTCTACAAATGAGAGAGACAAGAGGTACTGCCTCTCTCTTCTCTCTGAACCCCTTTCTCGTTCCCTTTCCTTCTGTCCTAGACCCTATTGTCTCCCCATGTATAATCTACCTTCTTCAGTCATGTGAGATATCCTTCCTCCCTCCCTCCCTCCCTCCCTTCCTCCCTCCCTCCCTCCCTCCCTATTTCTCTCCCTCAATGACAAGTGCTTTATTTTCTATACTCCCCTTTTCTGTTCTTTCCCATTTGATTACTTGTGACTTCCCCATGCTATTCTTTTACATCCCTGCTTTCAGTATTACCTGTTTCTGCTTGTTCTAATGTGATTTATTACCTTTTATTGATCTATGCTCAAATTGTTGATTCCGTGGTTTCTTATCTTTGCTCTATGTCTCCCAAAGAACCCATGTTAGCTTTTTTTTTATAGACTGAGCACAAGTACATACAAGCCTCTTCTCTTCTCTAAAGCTATTCTCTCTTCTCTTCTCTTCTCTTCTCTTCTCTTCTCTTCTCTTCTCTTCTCTTCTCTTCTCTTCTCTTCTCTTCTCTTCTCTTCTCTTCTCTTCTCTTCTC
>NC_034600.1:34217104-34268865 GCF_900095145.1 Mus pahari | reverse complement strand
CACCTCCCTCCCCTTCCCTCCCCTCCCCCCCAGTTTGCTCTTGGCCTTGAGTGCTTGTTTCCTACCTCCTAGGCACTGTCTCTACATGAATCATATCTGGTATTCGTTTGTTTATTTTTAGGATTTAAAGTGGATTAATGTTTTCTCTCTTCCAGCTCCTCCCAAATTACCCAAATCCACACTGTTTTTCTCTTTCGTTAGGATACAAACAGGCATCTAAAATCAATAAAGCAAAGTGGGATAAAATAAAAATAAACCAGAATAGGAGAAAACAAAGGAATAAACAGAAGAGAAAGAGCCAATGAAAAAGCTCAAGAAACACACACACACACAGAAACACACAGATTTGCACACACAGAAATCTAATAAAACCCCAAACCCAAAATCAATATATATATATATATATATATATATATATATATATATATATGCATGCACAAAGGTTGTAAGATTAAAAACCAACCAAACAACCAAACAACAATAAAACAAGACTGTGAAAAAGCATTATGAGACAAAGAAACTCCCAAAATGCCACTGAGTTCATGTTGTGTTGGCCACCTACTGGGGGGCATGGGGCAGGTCCTGAAGAGTGGTTTGTAATTCCCAATGAGTCTCTGTTGGAGAAGCGGGAGCGGTTTCCTTTGTGAGCAGTTAATTGTAGGTCACTTCTGAGTAAGGGATGAAAGCGAGGGTGCGTGTCCATTTCTCTTAGTGCTCCTACCCCCTCTGGCACAGACCCATGCAGGTCCCATGCATGCCTCCACAGTCTTCGGGAGTTCACGTGTGCGTGCACTGGTCCTGCTGTGTATGGAGGACCTTGATTCCTTAGTGTCCTCCATCCCCTCTGCCTCTTCAAAGCATTCTGCCCTTCTTCTGCTTTGTTCCCTGAGCTGTGAGGAGAAGGATTCGACGAAGACATCCCATTTAGCACTGAGTGTTTCAAAGTGTCTGACTGTACATTGTCCAGCTGTGGGTCTCTGTATTTATTCCCATGTGCTGCAGGACAAGCTTCCCTGATGATGGATGAACAAGGCAGAATTCGAAGGGCAAATCTATCTAGAAGGATGGTAAATGTAGGAGCCTGGGCACCCTGTCGTACATCTTCACGGAGCTCTTCCAGGGTATCTCTTTCGCCGCCCTGAGCTCACCCCTCTAGGGTTCTGCCAGTCTCTGCAGGTCAGAGGGCTCAGCCATTCTCAGTGCAGCCTCTGTTTGACATCTGGTCGCTGGACTATTCTTTTCAATCAAAATTTCACTTGTACAAGATGACGTGAGTCTAAAAGGATCTCACCCACCACATCCGACTCCTTCTGCTGAGCTAATCACACTGACTAATTTGTGTCTGTCCTTGGGACTCAGGAGTCTGTACTTGTACAGCTCTGGGATTCAAATAGGATCATAGAGCTGTGGCCCAGATGTGGATTGAGTTGCATCTCTCAAGGGCTCATGCGCTGGTCTCTTAGTGGGATGTGGTATGGACCTTCAAAAGGTCGGCCCCAGTGGGAGGTAATCCTATCACCAGGACACCGTCTTCCCAAAGAATTAGTATATTCTTACATCACAGTTGTTATAAAAGAACAAGGCTGGCCCTTTCCTAGTCTAGCTCTCTGTCTAGCCCTATGACCCCTCACACACATGATTCTATCATGACGTCATCTACCATGACGTGCAGTAGACGGGGACCACAGAGAGGACTTTCACTCTGTAAAACTGGGAGTTAAAACTCACTCTCTAACACCAGCCATTCCATTTTAGCAGTAGGGAGTGGACTAAGATGCATCGTCAAATACACTGAGATTTCTCACTAAACACAGGCAGTGAGTGTCTGCCCTGTAGCATACACCTGTCTATTTTACTTCTGCTACAGAGCCGAGTTCTCTTCGGACTCAAACCTGAGTCTGTTGTACAGTCTAGCCTTTCTCAGTCAGCAGTGGGTCCTGAATGCTTCTTGTTTTGTGTTTTAATTTTTCTCTTGATTCTCCCATCTCGTGGGCTCTTAGAGCTGGTAGGATGCCCCAAGGACTCAGTAAGGGACAGGACAGTAACAGTGATCATCTTTTTCTTTCAAGGTGAAATGACAGTCAGTCAGATATGTTCAGACATCACTGCTCATGTCTGTCTTGATAAAATGGTCGCAAAGATGCCAAAGAGGAACGTTTCAGCAAAGGTGGGACACCAGAAAGCCTGTGCTTTCTCTAAAGTTCTTCCAATGTGTGCTTTGTTTTAGCCTATGAGACTTGACGTTCCTACAGCTGGCCTCACTCACACTCACGATGTTTTTAATGGAAACAATATAGTTATCTCTGAGATTTGGACAAAAGCAAGCTAACAAATCAGATAGTTTAAATAAAGATATTTAAGGAGAGATGAGATAAGCCACAAGTCTCAACCTCACCAGGAGCGGTTTTAACAACAGGAACCTTGTATCTCATCCTTCAGCTTTGTTGTCTTCCACTCATGACGTCAGACAACAGTTTCCTCAAGGGGTATAAGGAATGATATTTCTGGTGTGGTAAGACTTTCTCCCATGGTGCTTCAGAGACCCCCCCATCCCCCATCCTCTGTGTATCTTCTCCTCTAAACTGTTGGAGACCCAGCTGTTGGTTATAGCACAAATCCTAAAGGACGGCACAGTCTTATTTAAGAGATATTTGTAAAGTGTGTTCATTGTATTCTTGGCTCTGTGTCAAGCATTTTCATATACACTATCTCATGACACTTTCACAAACAACATAGTAGGAGGTAGTTAGAGTCAAAAACCCTAGATTAGATTCTGACTCTGCCAACCCTCATTCCTGGCAAAATTGTTTAAGCCTGTATCACATCACAGACAAGATGAGTGGTGACCATACTCTTGGAGGACAGTGATGGCTACATGAGATCATTTGTGGAAAGTTCTTAGCCAGGTATCAGGCTCTGGTTGACACTCATAGAGTTTGGGTATATTTGCTTTATTACCTTATCATCTCCATCTCTTGAATGAAGAGATGGCGGTCCACATAGGAAGTGTTTTACCATGTCACCTCACCATTAGAGTGGCAGGGCCAAGATACTGCTCTAACTGACCACAGAGCCTGTGATTTGAAACTTGACTAGGTTCTTTTCCCTTTCCTCCCTCCCCCTCCCCTCCCCATCTTTACCCCTTCCCCCTTTTTCCTCCTCCTCCTCCTCCTCCTCCTCCTCCTCCTTCTTCTTCTTCTNCTTCTTCTTCTTCTTCTTCTTCTTCTTCTTCTTCTTCCTTCTTCTTCTTCTTCTTCTTCTTCTTCTTCTTCTTCTTCTTCTTCTTCTTCTTCTTCTTCTACTACTACTATTTGCTATGCCTAAATATACGTCTAGGTGGCTCAGTTCTTTGGGGGACACACTGTTCTAACAAGATAAAATGTCTTTGAAGTTCCTCATATAATAGACCCCCCCAAACTATATTGAAGTCCCCCCCTGGCTTTTATTTTAGGGTTGTGCCTTTTTTTTCCTGCTTAGTATTTCCATTCAGAGTTAATATTTTATTCAAATAACCACATTTTGTAGCCTGGTTTACTCTCTGAAATCCTTATTATTCTCGTAGTTTCCTGCATTTACTATCAAATTAAGCCTTAGCTAAAGTTACTCATAGGGTGAAATCAGAAAGGGTGTTACCAGGAGTCTCACTGATAAGTGTTCTTCCACCAGTTAGACCTCATTATAAAATCGTTTTATGTGACATCCTAGAGTTATTTGCATGAGAGAGTTGTTCTGGAAGTATGCAATTTAATCTGGAGATGAGACCAGAGCATTGATTATTTTGGTAACTTTTCCGAAGATAATATTGGACATATGTCAGTGTTTATTATTCATAGTGATCATCTTCCAGTGAGTCACTGTCAACACTCCCTGGAGTGGTTGCTGAGTAGTTATTTCTAGGGGACGTGGAGTCCAGGATCCTGGTCACATTTTGTCAATCCCATAAATTCAAGTATTTATCTGTACAAAGATGTTTTGCTTAACACATAATTGATTTATAAACATTGACCTTCTCATGACACAGAGCCCTATTCACCATTTCTGAATAAAGCTTATCCAACACACATATTTTCTCCATGAGGCATTTCACAGCCTCGTTCTCAGAAACATCAGCCAACACTGCGCTCCTGCCCTTGGGGGCCATCTGAAACAGTGGGCTCATTAAATAAAACGCACAATGTGGTGCCAGAGATGCCACAAAGGCCACACTTGCTTATAGTACACGTGGTGAAATGGGGATGCAAAGCCTACCTTTGGCCCTCTTGGGGAATGAGTCACCTCTTGTGCATTTCTGCGCATGCCCGTGGATCACCGTTCTGAGGTTACAAATATGTTTCAGCAAGTAGGCAAATTTGCAAGCATGGAACCCGCAAATAATGGTGGTCAACCATATTTTGCTTTCAAAGTGATCCTCTCTGCCCAGCTGTAAGCTTTAATTTGGAGGCTTGGGTTGAGTTATTGGTCTCCCAATACGAGGCTTTCTGCCCTGAAGCCATTGGTTCCCTCCCACTTTAATTTCAGGCTTGGAGGATGAGATAATAAACTCGGTGCAAGAAGAAGCTTGAAAATCCCATATGTGTTCATTTCTTTTTCTTGGCCCCTCGCCACCACCTGGGGAAAGGATAGGCTGGAGTGAGAGATGAATGTAAGAGACAGGCGGAGAGGTGTCCCCTACAAGACCTGGCCATGTGGCACCCTTTCCTCCGAGTCCAGAGACCATGAGAAACCATCAGTTTTGGCTTAAGTCATGTCTTGGGCAGTTTATTGTGTACTAATAAGTGACCAATTACTCAAGCGTCTCTAATTTCGGTGTGGAGTCTTTTACTTCCTAGGTCCTCCAGAGGGGCCGTAGGTAGCTACTGCAGCTGCCGTCATATCTCTTTCTCTCCATCACGTGGAAGGGAAAAAGGAAATCCATCATCCAAACGTAGACCAGGGCAGACAACAGGAAAAGAAGGGCCAGGGCATCGGTTGGGCGGAAGTGAGAGTGTCCTTTTTCACATCTGGTTCCCAGGCCTTGATAAGGATATCCTCATTCTTTTAACTCCAGTTTTATTAAAATATGATCTGTTGGGTTTAAAATGATTTTTTAGTCCATTGGTAACAATGGTTGCTTCATTTTTCAAAGATAGGAAGAAATAAAACAGCAGCCAGAAAACAGGAGGGGGCAGAGGTAGAAAGAACGGAGTACGCTATATACAGAAAATAATTTCTCATGCTCCTGCCCCAGAACATGAAAGGAAATTCACAAGGGCAAGAACACATCAATAACCACAGTGTCTATTCCTCTCCAAAAAACTGCCGGCCCCAAGGCATAATGAGAGTTACACTTAAGAAGTCCATAAACCTTTTAAAAGTCATGTTTTAAATCAAAATAATTTTCTTATAAAATATTAATTCTCAAAATGAGTTGTAAAATATGAACACAAATGGCCAAGGCTGTTTTTTATTTCTGCAATAAAGCTAAAATTTCTTAGAGAAATTGACAGCTACTCGAAGGGAAAGGAAATGTCGGGCGCGCTGTGCAGAGCCCACCCTGCTCCTGCCCACTGTTGCTAAGCAGCCGGGGCGCCATGCTAGGTGCTATAGGGGTCCCCAAGAGAGGCTGTCGGAGGGTAACCTCAAAACACAGTTGGAAAATTAATGAAAGAGAACAAGGAAGGGCCTATGGGAGGAATTGGAAGGAGGTAAAGGGCTTATGTGTGTGTGATAGAATTATATTATAATCTCAAAAAAAAAAAAAAAAGAAATAATTAAAAAAAAACTCACTTAGAGTCCCAGCTGCGACTTCAAGACACCTTGTCATTCTTTGAGTGCTCTGAACTTATCTACAGAAGTCGGCTTTTAAAAAGGAAAGACCCAGAGAAAATTATACCAAAATACAGGCCTATCCGTGGTAAAGAACAGTGCTGAGTGGGACTAAAAATTTCTGCAATTAGCTGGAAATCGCCTTACAAAAATTTGTCCTAACGTAGCATTTTCCACTTGTTATCAAAACAAAACCGGCAGGTATGTTGTCTCATGCCTGGAAAGTCAGCACTCTGGGAGCCTGAGGCAGGAGAGTAGCCGTGAGTTTGAAACCAGTGTGGGCTATACTGTGTATCAAAGTAGACATCTTTTAACTTAGAGCCTATATCCAGAGGTAGAGCCATCTCTCATGTGCCCTTTCTATGCATTCTTGAGGACCAAGGTCCAGTTTCCAGCACTTACATGGTGATTCACAACCACCTGTAACAACATCATCTTCAGGCCTCTATGGGCAACAGACATGCACACAGTGCACAGACGTAGATGCAGGCAAATATACATACAAAAAAAATCTATAATTTTAGCTAAATTTCACAACTGTTCTGTGCTTCAATATCCTCCTTGGTAGTATGGATATAGCAACATTAATTCCATCATCTGTTTGTGGTGTGTATGAAGTGAGATCATACATGCAGATGTTTCTTTCATGTTGGCATCACCCAGGAAGCCTAGGTTTTCTTCCATCCTTCCTCCCCATTCTCTGAGCCAACCCTAGTGTGGAGTTCCATTCCACCCGCAAGCATGGCCTCATCTTATTTGCTCCCAGGGTTCCATTGGAAGCTCCTCCACAGCAGAGATAGGGAGTTAGCACCAGTCTGTCCACGTTTGCTTGGCTACACATCACTCAGCAGCTCCTTTGAGTGGGTGTCTGGAAGAAAGGGGGACAAATTCTCCTGTCTTTTTGGAGATTCCCATTCCCAGACTGGTGCTGATGTCCACCATGAAAGGCTTCTGGTCTCTCAAATCCTGCCCTCTACCCCTACCCAAGACTTCTGTTTCTCTGTGCCAACTGGAGCCTCCCTCAGCTTTCTAGAATTCAGCAGTTCCTGGTGAGGATGGACCCTGGTCCTGACTGAGCTGGTGGCTGTTTACAGAGTCTGTTCACACTGTTGTTACATTTCTAAGGGTTGTACTTGATGGACCTCTAACTTACAAGTTCTCTCATTTATATTTTTCTTTAAATTGAAATTACTGACTTGCCCATAACTCTATATCTCTAGGGATTTTTTGCTCATTTCTAGGAAACTCTACAGATTTGGTAGATTCAGGAGGTTATGCACTTGGGGAAACTGAATGTACATCCTTGCTTTCTTTCTAATGTTTCTTTGCATCTATTGAAGCTCAATTCCAGTTCAGAGCCTCTAGTGACACCTAAGCACATTCCCGGAGTCAGCCTCCTGACTGATGGTCAATAGATCAATCCTCATCTTGCTTTATTTAACTCACATGCTCTCTTGAGTTTGTGTTACACAAACAACATAAAGTGTGGAGGGTCAGTAGGGGTAAGAAGTAATTTACACTCCTGTGATGAGATCCCTTTTGGAAAGGTCTGACGTCAGCCGACCCAGCCTCCAGCCATAACTCGATGTCGCTGTCCACACTGCCCTTCATCAATCTTCCCTCTTCCAATTAGCCCCCTTTCCCTAAAGACCCCTAACTCACCCACAGTTCCATGGCACCCAGGAACAGAGTTAATTAGAAGTTAGATTTCCAAGTAGTTCCTCCATTCCTTAGGGGGAAAAAAATCTTCCTGTTTCTAGAAAATGGGTTTTACAACAAGCAAAACAGAAATTCCAACACAGTTCAAGGACTCCATCTGTGAGATGGGGTCCGTGTTGCTCTCTAGTGTGTTTGCTTGGGAGCCATAAAAAGAGTAAAGGAAGACCCGGGAGGGCTGTTTTATTATTGAAATAACTGCCATGGCTGACATCTCTTAAACCCTTACATTAAGCTGTACACTGTGGCAAATGTGTTCTGTGTTATGTCTCATTCTGACCCCTCAACTCCATTGTTGATCTAAAAGGTCCCCACTTACAAAGTGCTTTATAAACAGAAGGAAGACTCCTGCCATGAGGATAGTGTTTTCAAAATATTACAAAGTGCATTAAAATTTTCTTCCACAACGCCTGGCCACCATGCTCCCCTACTTTGTTCCTGGGAAAGGAAGCAGGGGACATATATGGGTTATAGATGGGACATAGGGTTCTTCTTGCCATACTGGAGGAAGAAAAGGAACCTTACAGTTGATCAAGTAAGTAGGAACAGATGATAGCCGACTGCCCTTCATTGACTGGAGGACAGATGCAGTGTGTGTGTGTGTGTTGTGTGTTGCAACAGCATGGAACTGTCAGGGAGGTACAGATGAGGTCAGAAGAGATGTTGGGGAGACATCTTGTTTGAGGTCATGGTGAACAGTGCCTTGCTGAGTGAATCCTAACCTGGGCAGTCAGGTCGAGAGGGTGCCAGAAAGCCTAGGGCCCGAATGTAGAAGTAATAAATGTGTATTTCCCTACCACACAACCATGTCTTCTTAAGCAACAGAATACCATTGTTGCAGATGAAAGTATTTTTTTTTCCCCTTGGCTACATTTGTAGTTGGAAAGGCCATAGAAGTGGTTATAGACAATGAAATATAAGCACAAATTTGAGTTGGACTCCTGGGAAGGCTTCTTCCAGGAGAGCATCCTTGTTGGAAGGTACGTGGCATCCTTCCAGGTTACCTTATTTCTGTTGTAGTCTATGTGGGCATAGTACCTGGAGCCCCAGCAGTCATCTTGCAATGCAAATTGATGCTGAGGGCAGAAACAGACCAACAGGCATAAGGAATCCAGAGCATGTGGTACCCCATGGCTCTGGTTCACGAACCCTGCATCAGCTCCCTCCAGATGCAGTTTAAAGAGAGGGAGTAGATGCCATGTTATTTTAATCTATGGTTGTGCTTTTGAGACTCCACACAGGGTCAGACTGGAGAAACTGGGACAGATGGGAGTGAAAGGAGGAACTCAAGTTGGAGAGGGAGGGAAACTATAGCTAAGGATTCCAGGCCAGCTGTTCCATGTAGGGACCAAATGGCCAGATTCAGAGTTTGACAAAAGTCCATGCCTGCTTTAGGCACCACTGGACAGCAACAGGCCACCCTGCATCCAGGAAGAAAGTCACCAGTGGGGTCCACAGACAGTATGGGAGCCAAGTGGTTCTAAGTTCCCCAGGGAACTCTTCCTAGAGGAGCTTCACTCTACGGAGACTCTGGAGGGAGAAAGGTGCCGCAGGACAGAGTGGTAAGATCAAATTAACTCAAGAACTACAGAGAGCACTGCCTTGAACCTGGTTCCATTGGATTGGATTAATTTTGCATTTTCTTATGCTGGCCCCTTGATGACAGGGAATATGAAGAGGATCACATAAGACAGTGGCTCTCAACCTTCCTAATACTGTGACCCCCCCTTAATACAGTTCCTCATGTAGCAGTGACCCCAACCATAATATCTTTGTTGCTACTTCATAGCTGTAATTTTGCTACTGTTATCAATTGTAATGTAAATATCTGAGTTTTCTGATGGTCTTAGGTGACACTTATGAAAGGGTTATTCAACCCCCAAAGAGGGCATGTCCTACAGGTTGAGAACCCCTGATGTAAGCTATCTAGGAAAGAAGGGGGAAAAGGAGGAAGGAAAAGTAGAGGCTCTACTAGTTCTGAGTGTGGTGCCTGCTCTGAATTGCTTGAAGATGGAGAAACCAAAACGTGTGAATGTACAGGGTTTTGATGGCTATGTGGTTATTAGTTGAGCTTCTGTCAGTATTTCTAACACATTTTAGATATGGGCACCTAGTCTGCTATACATAGCCAGCTATTTGCCATGGCCAATCCACATGCTTTGTGTGCCCAGCATTGGGTATGAATGGAAGCTAGACCTCACTTTTAGCATCTGCACAAATTCCAGATTGCTTTCTGGCAGGTCAGGCAGTGTTTCAACACTAAGTGGTCTTGATCCACCTCCAAAACCTAGCAGAATGTGGCCAGAGACCCATTATTCTCGCTTAGTGGGACTATCAACATATAATTGATTTTTGAAATGAAAATCGAAAGTCTGTAGACTCAGTTCATATGTAAAGCAGAAAAGAGGCACATCTAAGACATTTAGGGGAATTGGATATAACCAGGGGACAACAAAGGAAGAAGAGAATGGTGAGCCCTAAGGCTCCAGACCCTGAGCAAGCCGCCCCATCCCCCCAATGTGGACTCAGTCGTGAAAAGTTTCTGAGTACCTGCCCAGACTGAGTTGGGGAGAAAATATCTGGGACAGCTGGGCAGTGGCTACTCTTTTATGTTCTGTGGATATGTCAAGTTTTCCAATTTCCTGACCAATAATTGCAGAGAGTTCTATTCATCTTCTCATAATAGGCACCATCTAAGACATGAACATCTTGTCAAACAAAATGTATAGGGAAAGAGAAGAGCTCTTAAAAGGTGTGTGTGCAGCTCCCAAATAGCAATGGCTCTTGCTTGTGAGGTTAGAGTTACGTTCTATGGATTATTAGAGGGGATGGTATCTGGGATTTCCATCCAACAGAAGGATGTTAAATGTGCCTATCCTTTGACATAGCAATTCCAACATTGGAAGTCATCTTTATAATGACCCTTATTAGTGTGTTTACTGTTGCACTGTGTGAAAAACAAATCTGGATATAATCAAAGTATGCACAAATATGGATCTTATGGAGTACATAAAAGTGTAACCCCAAGAGAAGTACTATACAGCCGCTAACAAGACTGAAGCAGACCCGGGGATCCATTTTTGTTTTGTTTTGTTTTGTTTTTAGCTCTAACATGATACTATTCTAGTATACTTATTTTTAGTGGTTTTGGTTAATTTTTTTAGTGAACAAAATAATGTTTCACTGTGACCTTTTTTACATTAGTATACATCAAGTGAGAAAAATTCAGGGGACCTCTGTATGTAAATTTGGTGCTATTGTTTGAATAGTCTATGAAATGAAAGTCAGGGGAATAAGAACAGGACCTGTTTGTTTCATGTTACTGGCAAGCATGTGCTTGAGAAATCCCCAGTTTGTGCTATATGCCCTGAACACAAGTAAAAAGCAAAAAAGGAAAAGAAAGAAAGAAAGAAAGAAAGAAAGAAAGAAAGAAAGAAAGAAAGAAAGAAAGAAAGAAAGAAAGAAAAGTCAGATTTCGTACAATTGTGTAGAGCTCTACACTCAGCTGAATGTTTTAAGGATTATACATCCCAGACATGAGCACAGATCAAGAGTCGGACAGCCTATGCACTGACTGCCACATGCCAGTTTTTGCCCTTTCCCCACATGAGACAGGAAGGGGTCTGAGGGAAGCGGAATGCGTATTGAGAATATTCAGGAAACTAAGTAGGGGATGGGGATGGGCAAGGGAGAGACCACAGCCAGGGGCTGCACAGGGCAGAATAGAGAGCTTCCCTGAGTTCCCTGATTGGGAACCTCCCTGTTAAGGGATGCTGCCCTCTCACTTGTTTTTGGAGATGAGGAATAGGGGAGGCAAATCTGTGGTCCCTCACCCGGTCTGACCCAGAGCTCAGAGGCAGCGTTTGTTCTCTGTGTCTCTGTGGTGCCAGCCATCCTTACAAGATTGGCATTTAGGAACCATTCATCATCACTCAGCGGGAGAGATTCATGGTGGGCAAACAGCGTTTTGTCACCGTTTCCATTGTGAGTAGCATGTAAACAGATGAATATTTGCAAAATGTGGGTGACAGATGGCTATAAGAGCACTTTCCCCAACAGTCATTAAATGGGACCTTTTGATACCAACATCCAGAGTGCCAATCATCTCTCCTAGCGAGGAATTATGATCCCCACATTGTCCAGTACTTGGGTCCACAAGCTTTCCCCAATCCCAAGCATCTTGTCTACACTTCCCCCACCCAGTTCCCTAGAGGCTCCCGATGATCATACTAACTCCTCTTCTTAATGCTACCAAGTACTGGTCACACACATATCACTGCGTTCTTGGGGAACAGGGTATGGGCTTACCTGAGATGGTGTGATGCAGGCACATCACCAGCTCTAGAACCCTCTTCCTTCCATCACTTGCTTTTAGAGGGACATACCTAAGGGAAAACAGTGGTCTTCACTTCTTTGTGGGAGATGCCATGGAAGTTAGCCTGTGTTAAGACACAGGATGTCCCAGAGTCCAGGAGTCTGCATGTCAGCCCTTCATATTCCTCTCTCCACATGTTTGGGCTCCAAGTTCCAGAGCTGTGAAGCACTTTCCTGGGGCTTCTCAGCCAGGCGTCAACAGGATGGAACCCAAGCCTCTACCCTTAGTACTGCAGGTGCCTGCTCCCAGGTCACTCAGGCTCGGCGACTAGAGTGAGCATGGACGGGGTACTTGCTTTACTCCCCATCTTCTTTCCTTCACTGACTATCTCTCAAGTGAGGTCTGTGTCTACCTCTGCCCTTACAAGCCTTCCGCTCAAAGTTGACATCCTCCGGTCACCTAGTATGAGTCACATTAAAAGGTAAGGACTATTTTGAGAACCATTTTCTGGGAGGTTTAAAATGTCTACTCGACCACTTTTAACCATGGAATGAGGCAATAAGAAACAGTTCAGAGACTTGGGCGAGAAGTGGGAAAGAACTCCATGATACTGATACCTACAGATAGGTATCCAGGCAACCTTAGGGTAATGGGAGGGAACCAATTTGAATGGCTTAGTTTAGATGTGCTTCTTGTTCCCATGTTGTGGCTACCTTGTCAGGGACAGGTTAAGGAAAAATGAACTTCAGGTGGTTTTATTTTTATTATGTATTTATTTATTTTGGTTTTTAGAGACAGGGTTTCTCATCTAGCCCTGTCTATCCTAGAACTTGCTTTGTAGACCAGGCTGGCCTCTAACTCAAACAGGTCTGCCTGCTTTTGCTTCTTGAGTGCTGGGATTAAATGTGTGCACCACCAGCACCCAGGAAAAGTGAGTCTCTCTACAGTTGATTTAAGGCAAATTATTCACGGAATAATTTCCCACAGAATCATGAAGATGGCCTCTGGGAAAGGATCTGGGAAGACTTACATTCCTGGCTTCCTGGTCTGGGACCTTCGGGTGAGTTTCGGCAGCATTCAGATTTGAAGGTTCGCTTTGCCTGCTGTCAGTTTGTAAGGACTGTGAGAGGAGCCTGTTTAATGTGACTTTCAAGGGTTAGACCAGGAGGCTGTGGGCCTGCCTGGTAATGAAGATCTCTGGTGGACAGGTCGCACATCACACGCTGATGAAGACTGAGCGCAGGCCCTGTGGTTATTAATGGGGCATCGGAGCTTCGAGCCATGCGACAAAGTGATCTGCCCTTCACACAAGCCCAGTAGGACACGAGCCAGCATCAGGCTTGTTGTCAGGGTAAGGAAATTCATTAAGAGTGATCTCATTCCAGGGGCTGAAGGCAGGGCTTGGAGTGGAGTTAAAGAAAAAGAAGGGTAGGTGTTACTGGGGAGGCAGTGAATTAAAACTTGTCCCATGTTGCAGGCTGCACTTCTGTCCCATGTTTATGACACCGAACCCTGAGGGTCTGGTGCAAGCGTCTATCAGCCAGCAACACCCAGTGTACCCTTCCTTAAACATAGGCCTGCTTGCTTCCTGGGATCACGAGAAAGGTTCCTTGGCCTCTCAGAGCAGGGATAGAATTCTCAGCAAGGGGACAGACATGCTGCCAATAGAGGGGAGGTGGCATCCAGTGACAGGAAAATGGCAGCTTGAAATCATAGATGGGGATGCAACACTTGGTATAAAGTTTGAAAATTTAAAGGAGGCAGGCAGGTCCAGGAGTGTGGGTACCAGGATGGGCTCATGTTCATGGCCTCTTGGAAGGCCAAGTGCCTTTACACTGGTGGCTACTAGTTTAGTAGGAGACTCCAAGTCCTGTTCATAGATATGAGTTTCTTAAGAGAAGCTACACCACACACACACACACACACACACACACACACACACACACACACACACACACATCTATCCATCCATCNCACACACACACACACACACACACACACACACACACACACACACACATCTATCCATCCATCTATCTATCCATCTATCTATCTATCTATCTATCTATCTATCTATCTATCTATCTATCTATCTATCTACTTATCTATCTGTCTATCTATCAGCTTCAAGCTGAAGGCTATAAGCACAGAGGTGGACATGGGTCTCACTTGAGAGATAGACTGAATTTAAAAGCACTTAATTTTAAAATATCCCCAAATATTAATATTAAAAACAAACTTTGGACTGATCAAACAGAACCTGCTTGTGGACTAAACATGTCTTATAGGAATGTGAAATCAGAGAAGTGGGCTTCCAAAGCTGTATATGTCCTAATTCTGAGGACTTGTGAGCATACTCTTACACAGCAGAGGAAAATTAAACCTACTGATGCCGTTGAGTAGCTAATCACCAGGAGACAGTATCTTGGATTATGCAGAAGGATCAGTGCAGCTATAGGGTCCTCAAAAGTGGATGAAGGAGACAAGAAAGTGACCTGATGTGAGAAAGATACAGCACAACACGGTAGCTTCCGAGACCTGAAGGGAGGAGGCCTGAAGCCAAGGGATGCAGGAAGCCTCTGGATCTTGGAAAGGACAAGTAAGTCGCCTGAGGTCAGCCATGAGGAGAAGCGGTCCTACGCACAAGTTGGTTTTCAGCCCAGGAGGTCGCACTTCGGAACTCCCAACTATGCAAGTCAATGTACGTCGTGGTAACCTGTCACGTAGGGAAACTAATGTCACCTCCATTTTGAAGCTCGAATCTTGAGAGCACAGTAGTAAGAACAATGGAAGAGGAACCTAAGTCTGTTTTCCTTTCATGAAGAGGTGCCATGCAATTGAGGTGCTTAAGCTCGTTGGGAAATGTTTTGATGAGTAGTACCTGACCAGCTAAGCTGGTGGCTCTGAGTCCCTGCCCTGAAGGCAGCTTTTAGAGGACTTTCCCATAGGACCTCCAAGTCAATCACTGGTTTCTCCTTTCTGTGACAAAAGCCCCGAGTGTCCATGAAACCCAGCGATGTCCAGTATCTCTCAGCCTCCCTTACAGTTGAGTTTCAACCAGAAGCCCCCCATGAGATGTCATTGCATATGTGTGACATAGGCAACCTGAAGGCTTGGCTCTTCAACAATCTTACAGGAACCCTAGCTCTTTATGGAGCTATGGACCCTGGAACTCTTATGTTCTTCACAATTCTGTCAGTGTAAAATTACTGTTCCGCATGTGTCAGTCAGCAAGAATCCCACCCTTGTTTTGCAGGAGCACTAAGGTTTCAGAACACTAGTTCATCAGTTACTGAGTCCAAAAAAGAGGCCAAACAAGAGGAAAGGAGAAGATGTGAGAGTCAGGGCATCCAGAAGAGCTGAGGGCAAGCTCAGAGTACGACCGCATTATTATTATGTGGCCTGCAAGCCAATAACGGGAATTGAATAGGCATGGTGGCAATCAGAAGAGCATGTATATATGCAGTTTTATAGATATATTTTGATTAGAGGTCAATTAGAGGTAGGTAGAAAGACAAACATTAAGTCAAAATATGGAAGTGGGATATTATTTTAGAATAAAAATATGAAGGTGGTATCCGTGTAACTGAAACCTGAGAACATGGGCCATGGGAAATGAAGAGGCTTAGGATACCTCCAGGAAGAATACACAGTAGTCAGGGCTTTCTGCGGGTAGACATACAAGTAAGTCTAGGGCTTACGGAGAGCTGAGCACAGCTTCTGGGCTAGAGAGGCAGCTCAGCGGTTAAGAACACATATTGCTTTTCTAGAGAACCTCAGTTTGATGCCCAGATGCTCACAGCGGTCTGTATTTCCAGCTCTAAATCTGATGTCCTCTCTGGCCTCTGAGGTCACTGTATAAATGTGGCATAATTCATACCATCATATACACATAAGTAAAAATAAATCTCAAAATACAGTAGCTTATCACATTTATAACAGTCAGTCCTAGTATTCAAGACCATGGAGGTGTTTAGGATATGCTATCACTTGACTGGCCAGCTCAATTTCTTCTGCCCTTCTTTCTCTTAGTTCTACAAAACTTGTAGGATCAGTTAAATGCCATGTGCTCTGTGAAGCTTTGCTGCACGTCCTCACCCTCTTTAAGGTGGTCAGGGTTGTCTCAGGGCTTTGTGCACACAAGGAAAGCAGTCTTCCAACAGAAGCACATCCGTAGCCCTCACTGCCCAGACATGCGGTCATAAAGTGGAGTCCTTTGTCTCTGCAATGTGTCTTTCCATTTAAATTTTAAGCTCTTGAGCAAGGCTCATTTGATTTTCTTTGAACCTTTTATACTTCCCGGTAATTTTCAGTAATACACAAGCAACAGTTGTAACTTTCTGATGTTAAACATCTATTTCTCACACTTCAGAGCTTTTCAAAGCACAAGCCAAGAGCCGCTGGATAGCGGAATTGAGCTGTCCCATGGCATAAGGGAAATTTATTGAGTTTTCTGTTTGAAGAAACTCAGCCCTAATGAAGTTGGCGATCAGAAAGGTCATGAGTTATGTTGTTACCTGGGTGATTTAAACGGTAGCGTGGGGAAGTGTTTGCACATGGGGTGTCTAAGTTATGGTATCTGCTATAACAAGTATGTGAGTGTATGTGAGTGTGTGTGTGTGTGTGTGTGTGTGTGTGTGTGTGTGATTTCTGGAAAACAGTGTGCTCTAGTGCTCTAGGTAAATGAGGGAATGATTTCTGGAATGTAAATGTAACTTTTATTCTCCTGTAATAATTGTTGTCTCAGGCTTATTGCTTCAGTCTGCTAACCCTGGACTCGTCCTGGAAGCCTTCGTACAATCTTATGTAGGCCTAGAATGTTTTCACGGTGAGACTGGCTCACCCTTGCTTGTTCTTTCTGATCTCTGGCTGGCTGGTTCAACTCAGCCTTTCTGGCTCAAACTCCTCTGCCAGCTGACTTAATCTCTGCTTGGCCTTAGACTAATTCTGTCAGTATGTTCTAATCTTCTGGATCATTCTTATCCTCTCGCTTGTTCTGTCTTTACCCTTGTCTAGTTTTTTCTCTCTTCGATCTGTCTCTATAGAACTTTCCTGGTAAAACTGTTCCCTTATCCTCCCCCCTCCCTCCCCCTCCCTCACCCTCTCTCTGCTCTCTTAAGTAGTTTTCCTTTCTTCTCTGTTCTCATGAGAGTTGGGCATATCCTCATCTGTCAAATATTTCTTTGACTCATCACTTTGCCACTCAATTAGACATCACTTTCAAACATGGATGTTTCCTTCTATAAACTAACTTTACCTTCATTGTTTGGAATTAAAGGTGTGTACTAAGGGCATGTCTATATTCCAGCCCAAGGGAATAAACATGTGTTTTAAGGGCTGAGCCACACCATAACTAGAAACAGTCTTGGCAGGGTTTGCAGTGTGATCAAATATCCTTTAATACTGGAAAATATTGGGCTCTAAGTAAATGTGAGGAATTTTACATTATTATTAATTTTCTACATTTTTATTTACACACAGTGACTCACAAGACACATAGACACAGACAGACAGAGACAGACAGACAGACAGACAGACAGACAGACAGACAGACACACACACACACACACACACACACACACACACACACAAGACACCACAATGGTCAGATAGAGGGAGGTCAGTGGATAACTTACTATTGTTTGTTCTCTCTATTATGTGGTTCCAGGGATTGAACTTATGTGATTAGGCTTGTAGCAAACACTTAGATGCTGAGCTGTCCCATGGGCCCTGGGAATAGGTCAGTGTTCTATTCTTCCTATTAAATCTTCCTTCCTTCCTTCCTTCCTTCCTTCCTTCCTTCCTTCCTTCCTTCCTTCCTTGTTTGCCTACTGAAACATCACTTTCCTAATTTTACTTGCTTTTGCCTCTCTCGGTGATATTGGTATTCCCCCATTCAATCTAAAGATATATGGCTATTAGTGGCATCCAGTGGGAGCCTGGGCCCACAGCACACATGAAGCAATCATGTGCTCTGAAGTCAGTCTGGCTTCAGCCAGCACTGTCATAAAGAGCACTTCTTGTGAGAGTAGAAGTTATACAAGTCAAATTTTACAGTTCTGAAGGATTCTAGAAATCGTCTCGTTTGGCTGCTTCTGTTTGGGTAACAAACACATGAGTACTTGAAGAGATGGGGCTTGCTGCCCATGATCAGGACAGTGAGACTTCAAAGAACACTAAACTGTTCCCTGCCAGGTTACCAAAGCCAAGAGCTTGCCTGGCATTAGCAGGGTGTGGGGAAGCCTTCTGTCCCATTTGCCCTTGAGGAGTGTAGATTAATCAACAAGCTTTTGGGGATATTTCAATACATTTCAAAGCAAAGTATATCCTTTGATGTAGCGGTTTAATACCCAGGGTCCTTATACCTGTGAAAGGGGCATGAAGTACATGTCCGTGGAGGTGCATAATTAATTATGGTAATGAAAAAGCAGAGAGAATTTAAGTATATTTTAATAATAGAAGGTTCAAGTTAATTATAGAAAATTCTTATTACCATATTGTAAAATTTTGTGTAGCTATTGAATGAATTTAACACATAAGATGGTACAAGTGCTTTGGAAAAGACACCTTACATATTGAATTCAAAAGTAAAATGAGTTATCACATGAACCAGGAGAATGTTCCCAACTGTTGGGAATAGTTCCACACAAAAGTCTGTATACTAGTAAATATGAAACTTATTCATAATAGCTATAAAGCAGAAACCCTCAAATATCCATCAACTGACATGGATAAGCAAGTTGTGGTACATCCTTACAACTAAGTATTTTTCAGCCATGAAAAGGAATGAAGTATTGATGCATATTACAGCATGAATGAAGTTTAATAATATGTTATGAGAGCTGGAGAGAAAACTCAGAGGTTGAGAGCCCTTGCAGTTACAGAGAACCTGGGTTCAGATTCCAGCACCCATGTAGCAGCTCACAACCATCTGTAACTTCAGTTCTAGGTGATCCAATGCATTCTCCTAACCTCGGCAAGCAAGCACAAGATATGCATGATATATATATATATATATATATATATATATATATATATATATATATATATATATATATATGGAAAATAATCATATACTTAAAGTAAAATAGCTGAATCTTAAAAACTAATATAAAGAAGTATCATGCTAGGAGATGGACATCAAAAGCCAAATACAGTACAAGTCCATTTGTTTGCAGTGTCCAGAAGAGGCCAACCCTTAGAGATAAGTAAATCTGTAGTCTCAAGGACTGACACCCGAAGGGAGAGAACATGGATCCTTGTGGGTATGAGGCTTTGTTCAGTGCTAATGAAATATTCTGGAATCAGGAAAGACGGCTGCAAAATTTATGAACAACACACTAAACACCAGTGAGTTGATTTAATAATTAATTCCTTGGTTCTAAATTTTAAATGGGTATGAGATGTTAAATCATATATCAATAGGGTTTTGTTTGTTTGTTTGTTTGTTTTTTGCTTTTGTTTTTTTAAGAATGTGTTGGATCCATTTGTCTGAAATGGAAGCATGTCCCCCAACACATTGGAGGGGTAAAGAATAAGATGTAGAACAATTATATCACCTCTTTTTTTTTTTTATAGCTTGGCCAAACAAAACCCATGATAAAGACAGAAAGCCCAGTAAATATTTAAGTCTAAGGAGGTGTATCACAGGAAAATGACAGGGAAGAAAGGCACACCCCATGGGTGGGGCAAACCGAGGAGAGATCGCTTTCAGAGAGCAGGTACTGGGGAGCAGGAACCGTGCAAGGCTTTCCAGTGCGGCCACAGGGGGATGAAGCTACCACCAGAGATGTTATCAGAAGCAGAGGAATGCCTTTAGCCTTTCTCCTCCTTCCAACCTCTGGTCTCCAATCACTTTCTCTTGATCATAACTGCTTATAAGTCAAGGGTGAAAAGGAGTCTAAGAGAAACAGTTCTGAGGGACAGAGGGACACAGAAAGGAACAAAGGGGGATAAAAAAATGAAGAGGCCATAGGCTCACATGGCTGCCATTTTGCAACCTACTGTATCTCTCATTTGCCTCACACTGCCAACAATGTTGAACCCTCTTCTGACGAGGACGGTCCTAAGGTCCCATCAGATGTCATGTTTATTTCAAGAGCTGGCTTTCCAGCTCGCACACCCCTTCCCAGAGGTTTGGGTGTGACTTCTTATGATGACCCGTTGACTTAACTATAAATTCAGTCATCATCATAGCAACCATAAGAATGATGGCAATGCAAAGAAATGAAAAGCTGAAGCCCAATAAAGAGTCTCGACTGCCTGACCTCATATCTGCAATAGATCATGGAACCATAATTGATATTTATTGCTTCCTCCCTCCACCCCCCCACCCCGCCCTTAGGTTGTATTCTACATGGTCAGACCTTGACTCATTGGAGTAACTGAAATCAAGGTTCCTGGAAGCTTGGTATCTTTGACAGCCAGGACTTCACTGGACTGCCCCATTGTTTTGTTCCTGTTCATTTGGTGGTATGACATGATATCCCATACTATCTCCAGTGAGGGCCTCCTGCCACTGGCTTATGCTCAAAGCACGCCTTCCCCTGCTGACATGGGGCCAATGATGCAATAAAGTCCACTGTATGAGATAGCACTCTTTCTATGGGGACAACTTCAGGAGAGTAAGGACAGGAAGCAGGTCTCTGACTTTAACAGTGAATGGGACGAATTTTTTGCCTTAGGTTCCCACATATATATCTAGCTAGAGGAACAGGAGCAGTGAACATGTCTTGCCATCAAAAGCTTATAGTCTGACCATCAAAAACTTATAGTCTGATGGGAAATATAGCACAGATCTTCGTGTGGTGTCTACTCCCTTCTGACTTTGTCACCAAGTCGACAACAAGCCATTCTATCAACCCAGAATTAAGGGGAATTAATTCTGGAGAATTAAGGAGTACCATGTGGCCAGTGGATTCCATGACTGGGAAGCTACTGGTGTATGTCCTCACTATGAAATTATTACTTGCTCAGAAGGTTGGGTGAGGTACTGTGGTGAGTGAGGCATTCCTAAACCCATGAGTAGTGGTGCTGAGACAAGTACGCAGAACTCACCACACCAGATGAGTTTGGTGTCTTCATGGAATCAAATCGAGGCAAGTTATCTATTGCAGCCGTTTCCAGCTGTGTGAGCTGGAAGACTGTCTGGGATGGAAGTAATACATTCAACCTTGCTTCTCTCATCTCTCTGCTCTTAGCTGTGACCACCCAGAGACATGGTTCACAGAGCTGTTGTTTGGATTCCCACTCGTATGAATGAACACTGCATGTTCCCCAGAACAGCCTCTAAAATACTTCCCTTAGCGAGTACAATGGCATCTGATTCTCTCTAGGGATTAGAATTTGGGATGGGATCTTTAGAAGAACAGAATCCCAATGCAAGAAGCTGCCTGATATAAGGTCGTGACATTGCAGAGACTTGGAGACGGTGGGCTGGCCTTAAGCCTCTGAGTATTTTCATACCCAGCCCAAGCCCCCTGCCAAGGCTCTGCATTCCTCATCTTCTAAACCAATAATATATGAGCCACAGATGGGTTTTATGTTCAGGTTACGCTGTAACTGTGCAACATGGATGATTAGACTAGGGGCCAAATCTTCAGGCATGTCCACTCAGGGAGTGCAGAAAGAACTAACTCTTTAGACACCGAAGAAGCATGCTATGTCTGCCCCTGAGGCTGAGTTGACAGATTTGTTTCTGTAATCTCTCAGCAGCTTTAGAAGCAGAAACCACCAAACAGCTTATATATCAGTTGACTGTATGTGATAAGATAAATATGTTACCGTTGGATGTCATAGAAGACCTTGCCTCCAAAAGTAACCATGTTTGTGCTATAGTGGATGAGCTATCAAAACTAGTTATCCTGAGCACCTTTCTCCCCTTCCTTCCTTCCTTCCTTCCTTCTATTTTTTCCTTTCCCTCTTCCCTTCCTCTTCCTTTTCCAAGACTGGCCTCAAACTTGTGAACCTTCTACCTCAATTTTTCAAGTGCTAGGACCACGGGTGTGTACCAGCACACACGTGAGAGTCTGTGTCTTACACTTTCTCCCTGCTTTTCTTCTGCCGGTGTTAGCAAGTACCTGGAGGTTTCAGTTGTGCAGGTGGAGAACCAGCACAGGGGTCCCAGGACCAATGGAGTGTCACTGTTGATTACCGACCATTCACACCTGCCTTCCAAAGCTGGAGCCATAGTTTCTAGGGGCTTCTGTCCTTTTATACTGCAAAAGCACCTGGCAATGTGCTAGCAGGAGCTTGTGGAGAATCAGCAGAGGTGGGTAGGGCAGCCTCTTCACACGCTCCTAGACACTGGCCACCACATGTCCTAACATGGACAAACAGGACAGCGGTTAGTGTCATTATGTCTATTGGCTTCCCTCAGGGCCATTCAGGCCCATTTTCACCATTTGGTACAGCAGGCATAGTGCTATGGCCAATATGGTTCTCAAGGGTCCCTGAAAATACCTGCAATGGAGGGAAAACATAAACAAACAGACCAAACAAAACCCAAGCAAACACTCTGAAGGGCTAGGGCGATTGCTCAGGAGTTAAGAGCACTTGTTGCCCATCCACAGGTTCCAAATTGAGTTCCTGGCACCCAAGATGGGAGGCTTACAACCAGTGGTGGTTAATCTAGCTCCAGGGGATCCACTGTTCTCCTCTGCATTTAGATGCAGAACACCCTCTCCCCTCCCTCCTGCTTTCATATAAGTAAAAATCCTAAAAACAGAAATCTGAGAGAACCATTACCGTAATCTAATCATACACCATCCTTACATTTAGAGCTGGAGGTCAACAGCTGTCTCAGACCACGGCAGTTCCCTGTCCTGAAGCTCTGACTCCTGATTTGAATAGAAGTGTAAAGGCCAAGTGGTTGAACATAGCAAGGAGTGATTCTAAGGGGGTATTTTAGCTGTAACATCTGCAGGGAAGTTGCTTCTGGTTCTGGTTGGGCTTTTGTCATGGTCAATATCTCTTCTTTTTCTCTCATAGTTATTGATCCCATGGGATACCTCCCCTCCCCATAAATCTTTCTATATTAATCCACTTTGCATCATTATATCAAAATGCTTGAAGAAAAGTAACTTGCAATGTTGTTGACTTAGAGCACAATTTGGGAGGTGGACTGTCTCAGCAGCGCGACAGTGACTTTTAAGAAGGCTCTCCCAGAAGTGGACCACACTGTGGCAGAGGGCATCGCGGCCGAAGCAGGCGTGTGAGGAAGAATGCACGTGGCAAAGCTGGGCACCAGAGCAAGAAGGGCCAGACTCACTCTTCTGCTACAATTCATTTCCAGGAGAACTCGCTCATGAGATTTGACTTCCTTTCTGGCTACAGTGGACGCTCTGGTGAACATCATCACCTTCCACATCATCTCTTCACATCCCACACAGACAACCAGGCTCCCGCTGCATAAACATGTGGGGGATGGGCTGTACCTATACCCCTTCACTTCCTGTAGGTCAATCTTTGTTCAGATCTACTTCCTGAAAATTCCGCCTGAGATAATTCCCTTAGTCTTTGTAAGTATTAAAGAGCATTGCTTGTACAATGCTCCTCGCCCTTGACCTGTGAATGGCAAGCACATTTATCACCTACATCAGAACCCTCTCTTTTCTGAGATGTGGTGCCTTCTTTATTATTGACCAGAACTCTCCTTTCTCTAGAGAAAACCAACATACGGACTTTCCTAAAATAGTGTGTACACAAACAGATGCCTAAGCACTCCAAGTTTTAAGCACGATTCTGCTTGCCACTGCGCATGTTCAGCTTCCTTTAGTGCTTTACTGGTCACGGCAGTATAATGTGGTTGCTCTCTAAGCCACCATTTTCAGCTCGCTTAGGTTTCCGGTATGCTTGATTCTCATGTCGGCTCTTTGGTTTCATCTTGTCCTTTTATTTAGCCTTAGTAACCGATGAGAAACGAGGGTTGCCACAGACAACTCTGAACTCTTAGTGGTCCAGAAAAACAAGAGTGGGGTTTGATAACACTAGGTCCCTTCCAACTCCCCTGATGCCGAGCCTCACACAACTCTAGTTCCAGAGAGCTAATGTAAGGATCCACATCTGGGTCTCTGAGTTGAGCTCTTATCTACTCGGAGTCTCCATATTCCAGTCATCATGTGCTTAAATACATTAGAGACAAAATATAAAAAGCTAAAATGGAAAAGGGAAGAGTTGAAAGGGAAAAACCTAGGCATGGTGGTGCATGCTTCTGTTCAAACGTTCACACGGCTGGGGGAAGACTATGAAATCAACAGCAATCTTAGCTGTATAGAACCTTCCATACTGGCTTTAGCTAGTTTTGAAACCCCATTTCGATGAAAGAAAGAAAGAAAGAAAGAAAGAAAGAAAGAAAGAAAGAAAGAAAGAAAGAAAGAAAGAAAGGAAGGAAGGAAGAAAAAGGAAGGAAGGAAGGAAGGAAGGAAGGAAGGAAGGAAGGAAGGAAGGAAAACAAACATTTCCACCAACTGGAACTGGATTACCAATGAAGCTAGACTAAGTTCATAGTCCAAGCAGCTCTGAGACCAGAATTGGACACGTGAGTGGGTGTCTCATTCTTGTTTGATAAATATGTGTGGTGTAAGGTGAGACATAGATCAGTCATTGTTCTAAAGCTGTAACTGAATATGGCTCCCTTCCCCAGGAAAGGAAGCCGACATTTTCTATCCTTTAAATAGTTCTTTAAAAAGATGTCCTATTTTATCTGTACATTGCTTGTATGAATGCATGCATGCCTGGTGCCTGTGGAGGCCAGCAGTGGACTCTGGATCCCCTAAGCTGGAGTTGCATAGAGTTGTGAACAGCCATGTGGGGTCCTTGGAACTGAGCTCAGGTCCTTAGTCAGAGCAGCAAGTGCTCTTAACTGCTGCGCCATCTCTCTAGCCCGTCTCTAGCCATCTCTTGAAGCACAATGGCTTTCCTGAAAGCTCTAGGTTTGCGAACAATGCCATGTCAGACAGCTGTTGTGATCTGTGAGTTGGCTATGTTACCCTGAGACCAAGAAATAAAAATCAGATATGAAAACTAGCGTTGTACTTGAGATCAATGGTTTAGATAGAAATAGAAAGCAGAAAGGGAAAATGAAAAAGAAAGTAGACAAAAGCAAATAAAATTGAAAAAAAAATCCACAGATAAAACAAAATGCTAAAAATTATAGTGAGTAATAATTGTAAATGATCAGAAAACTCACTTCAAATAAAATTAATTTCATAAAACAATCTTATGATTTTTTAAAAAATAATAATGCTTAGGCTATTAAACAAATAAAATAAAAATGAATATCCATAATGCATAATTGGAAAATATCAGTAAATGAATTGAAAACCAGTAAGAGGAGCACAGGAAGAAAAGATTAAGTTATATTGTTGGAAATGAACAAAAATTGAAATTCAGAAACCTGACTGATGGAACAAACTTTAGACTTGTCATAATAAAGAAGGAAATGAATGGAATTAAATAGAATGTTTGGAGAATTTATGAAGAAAAGTAACACAGAGTAAATGAGGCATTTTACGAACCTTACGTCTAAACTCAGCTTCTAGAAGGGTGTGAGTAACAGGAACTGGTGTTTGAGACTGTCAGGGGCGAGAATACCTCTGAAGTCTAAAGACTTGATTGACAGTTCACCCCCAGCACAGGCAGGATAAATACACACAAGCCCACACTGAGTCAAGGTGGTAGAACTGCAAGATGCCAAAGATACAGAGAAAAAGCTCTTAAAAGCTATCAGGATGCAAAGACATGTTATCTATGAGAGAGACCAGTAAGACTGACAACAGATGCAGCAATAGTGTTTACAGAAAGTAGATTAATTTCTCCAAAGCAGCGGCACAAGTAACCTCTAACCTTAGAACTGTTTGAGAGTGAGAGACAAAAAGTAAAATTTCTAAAGACTCGGAGTCTAAAATACTTTCACCCTCAGAAATTATTCATTTTTAAAAACTGAGAACAAAATTCAGCCAGGAGGGAAAGAGGGGCCATAGAGAACCATGGGTCCATACAGATAGATAAATGAGCTATATTTATCAGTCTATTTGAAAATATCAGTGTATTTAAAAGGGATAAGTAACCAATAAGGGCAGACAGGAAGCAAAATTTACTGTAAATGTGTGAAATTTTATTCATGTTCTAGAGGAATGTGCCAATATTGAGCAATCAGAGTCTTTATTAGAAAACACATGTTTGCCTGGTTATGATTTAAGATAGACACCCAAGAAAGACAGATACAATTTATGGATCATAAGCTAGCAGAGGCAGAGGGAAAAATATAGAAAGCATTATCTTCTCATCAGGAGGCAGTGAAAGAGATAAGAAACAAAGATACAATAGGCAGAGTGTGAAGCATTGTGTCAAAAATAACCTCAATTATATTGTACGCAGTAAAGTTTCACATTATTGAACCCACATGTTAAAATTAGATTGTTTGACTGGACTAAACCAAACCAAACCAAGCCAAACCACGCCAATCCAAGTCAAGCCAAGCTAAGCCAAGCCAAGCCAAGCCAAGCCATGCCATGCCATGCCATGCCATGCCAAGCCAAGCCAAGCCAAGCCAAGCCAAGCCAAGCCAAGCCAAACCAAACCAAACCAAACCAAACCAAACCAAACCAAACCAAACCACAAGCATTCTAGCCAGAGATGTAGAAAAGTGTCTTGCTCAAGCCATCATCAGAGAAGCTTGGTCCTGCAGCAGACAGGAACAGATATAGAAACCCCTCCACCCCCACCCCTGCTAGACATTACACCAAGAGTGAGAGACCTTGAAACACTCAGACCTAAATGGGACATCTTGGGCTGGAGAGATGACTCAGCAGTGAAGAGCACTGACTGTTCTTCCAGAGGTCCTGAGTTCAATTCCCAGCAACCACATGGTGGCTCACAACCACCCATAATGAGATCTGATGCCCTCTTCTGGTGTGCCTGAAGATAGCTACCGTGTACTTATATACATAAAATAAGTAAATAAATTAAAAAAAAAAGGGATATCTCCATTCCAATCCCCCTTTAGAGCTCAGAAAGAGTGTAGAAAGAGTCAGAAAGAGTGTAAAAGCCAGAGATGATGGAGGACTGGAGGACACCAAGAAAACAAGGTCCTCTAAACAAGACCCCAGCTCACATGAACTCAGAGACTGACATGACATGCACAGGTCTGCATGGACCAGGTCTTCTTTTTGACATCTTATGGCTTCCAGTTTAGGTTTTTTTTTTTTTTTTTTTTTTTTGTGGTATTACTGAGTGTACAAACAAGTGGGTCTCTGATTCATGTGTCTTCTCTTGGGTTCTTCTTCGGTTGGCTTGTCTTGTTCAGCTTCAATGTGAGAGTTTTTGTTTTATCTTATTAAATTCTATTTCGTTATGTTTTACAAAAAACGAATGAATAAATGAATGAATGAAAACCTAGCTACTAAGTAAAGGCTATCTACTGTCTTTTTACTTGCTAGGAGACGGAGAATCAGTTTTCTGCAATGGAATGACAAGTACTCTAGAACAGGCCTCTCAACTCAAGGATCTGTGTGTATGCGTGCTTTCATTTGGTTACAGTTTAGTGGGTTGTTTTGTTTTTCCCATTTGGGTATTGTTTTATTTTGTTTTCATAGTTTTGGGGTGTTTTGTTATTGCGTTGGGATTTTGTGGTTTTGAGGAAGGTCTTCAAGTTGGGAAGATGAGAAGGACGGGATCTGGACATAATTATGAAAGGGGAAGAATGTGATCGAAATACATTATTTAAAGTTATTTTAAGTAATACAACATAAAACAAACCATAAGGACACACATATGATATACTCAAGAGCTGGGCTGCAGCTCAAGGATTAGTTACTTGGTAAGGCTCTGGGTTTAGTTCCTAGCACTAAAATCAAAGAACATAAAACAAAACAAAACAAAACAAAACAAAACAAAAACTCCAAGAAATAAAGACAGAAAAAGCTTATTGAGCATATACCACCAGAAGTAAGCTGGAATGTCACTCTGACTAGAGTTTTTGACAAAGCAGATGATTCTCAAAACTAAGATTCCATGACAACCTACCATCCATCTGTCCAGGAGACCACAGACATCAACAGCTCAGCTTTGAAAAACTTACATCATTTTCTTTTCTAGACTGACTCTCAGTGATGTTGAGCCTATGGTCCACGTGCTTCCAATTCCCTATGGCCCTAAGGCCCGTCACCTAGGATTTATATACTGCATACAAGAACATCCCAGGGAAGAAGTTACTGCCTATGAACCAGGTGTGACAGAAGCCGCCCTGTGGGTAGCAATAAGGAAATGAATGGCTGCCCTGTCTTGTCTGACCCAGTTCTGCTGCCAGGGAAGGGTGGAGCTGTGATCCTGAAGACAGCAGTAGCAGGAAGTGATGCTCTGCTGCGTGGTGGGAAGTGGTAGCACCTTGGTAGCAGGAGCTGATAGGCAACTGATGTATCTCAGAGATGACCATTGGTGGGTCAGATTCGAGTCTCACCCCAGAGAAGACAAGCACAGAGAGGCAGGGGCTGGAAGTCTGGGCTCCTCAGAATGCTTTGATGCTCTTTATGTTTAACTATGTCAGTCCCCAGGTATTTGCCACTCTCTAGCAGCCCCCAGAGCCTTGTACAATCATACAAATCAAACATTCCATTGGGTTGATACAGAGCAGTTATTAAGTGACCTGCCTTAGGGGACTGGAATCACTGTTGTCAAGATGCTGCTTTCCTGTCAAGCAGGGACATGTCAAGCCTCTAGAGATTGCTATTTCATGACCCAACTCAAACAGGGGCCATTGCAGTAAGGACCTTTGATTTTTCTAAGTGACCAGGAGGCAGTTATCTAAACAGAAGATAGACAGATAATAGACTGATGATATAGAGATGGATGGATGGATAAATAGATAAATAGATGATAGGTAGGTAGAGATAGATAGATAGATAGATAGATAGATAGATAGATAGATAGATAGATAGATAGATAGGATCAGGGTGGGGATGATCCTCAGTCTGTGTGGCCAGAACAGCAAACACAAGGTACAATGAAGAAGGTTCTCACTTAGATGGGCTGGTGGGGCTTAATTACTATGCTCTGTGTTTCCCTGATGCTGGCCAGGGATTGAGGTAAGGACAGATGCCTGCATCGTCTGAGGGTGTGCCCTCCCATTCTGGCCTCTTTAGAAAGAGAAGCAGCTGGGCCCTGGATCCCAGAAAAGCTGGAGAAACTCTGTCACCTCTCAGTGTTGGCGAGAGTGGGCACCGAGGTCTGTCCATCTGCCATGTCGCCTTGCCGTTAGTGAAAACCATCCTCATTATCTGTGCTGCAGCCTAGCCGGCTGAAGTGTTTATCCCACGCTGGCAGACTGGTGGAGATGGTTCATTCCTGAAGACTCCGACCCCTTTCAAGGCAAGTTTTGTTTGCCTATCATTTGTTTGTGCAAACATTTCCAGATTAATTGAACACTCTTCTCTGTTCCAACCAAAACACATGCCCGTTTTTCCTGCACAATATGGCCATCCTGGCATTTGATTGTCTGCACACACTTTCATTTCTGAGGCCCCACTGCTGAGAAAGGACCAGTCTCAAATAACCACAGGCAGCTGCGCTGGAGAAATTGGGTCTCATTTCAGATTAGCCTCTTCACTTTCAGCCCCTCAAAAGCTCATTTTCCATAAATCTAGGTTTGGGTATCTTCAGGCTCACCTTGGGCATGCCGCCGCATATCTTTTGCTCATCCCTTTAATTACAGCTGTGGGTTTGGAAACTTCTCTAGTGTGTCATGTTTCCAGTAAGGGAAGAAAGAAAAGAGCTCTGGGCAGATTTTAGCAAGTAGCAAGTAAAAAAAGAAATTGTTTTCCTCCAATATAATTTCGTGATCGAGATTCAACTGACCACTGAAAACACCAGCTAGGGTTATAGTGATTGCTTAATTTTCATGACGGAACATCCCAGCTGTATAATCAAAACCAAATCCCAAAGCACCAACCCCATTATTGTCTATTCTCTCCTCTGGGTGCTGCTTAATCCTGTTCCTTAGCAGAATCAGGGTGCCATTTGTTGGAGGCAGAAAGATTGCCTCCAAAGATGCCTGGTTCTCTATGGTTTGGATATAGTCTGTCCCTTTCAAAACTCACGTTGGAGAATAATTCCCACTGTGAGGGATGAAAAGGGGGGATATCGAATCCAACTCTGGTGTTCAGAGGTCTGTGGGAAGTGATTCACATAAGATAAAGTCATCAGGGCAGGGCCCCTACTCTTGAAAAAGTTCAGCTGATAAGAAACAGGGAGAGTGGGACACACACACACACACACACACACACACACACACACACACAGAGAGAGAGAGAGAGAAAGAGAGAGAGAGANGAGAGAGAGAGAGAGAGAGAGAGAGCTCAAGAAACACCCCCACCCCACCTCCATCCCCCGTGAAACTTACCTAGTCTGTGAGCCTGTGCTCTTAGTAACACACTGGATTAAGACATGTAGATCCCATTACCAGCCAAGTAATTAAAGTCAGGGATTTGGAGGTGAGAGAGTACCCTGGATCATCTAGGGAAGCTCTGAATGCAATCCCACAAATTCATAAAAGGGTCAAAGAGGAAAAGATGAGAGACGCGTGACATGTAGCCATGGAAAAAAGGTGGCAAAGATGTTCTGTTGCTATGTTTGGTGGTAGAGGAAGAGGGTCCATGAAATCTGGAATCAGGGTTGGGGGACATTCCTGCCTTGTCTCTGTGAAGCCCTGCTGGCAGACAGAATTTAGTACACTGACACCTGTGTGGGACTTGGGGCCCAAGCGTATGATAATATATTTTTATGCTGTTTTAAGTCACTAAATTTGTGGTAGTTGTTACAGTGACTACAGGGGAAACACCTGAGTCTGAATTTTGTAAGGCAGCTAGATGCAAGGCTCTGTAGGCGATCCACATGTCACAGAGCTAAGCACTGCTGGGATGTCCCCACATTCCTGTGTCCCCAAGCCTGCTCTCCCCTTAGCCCACTACAATCCAGGGGCTAGCACCACTATACTATACTATAACTCTTTTTATACACACTTGCCCTCCTGCTCACAAATCAAGGGGATACTTCCTCCTTATTTCACCCCCAAACTGACACGCTTGGTCAACTCTGCATGTTGAAACTGTCCCTCATGGAGGCCTCCCTTCAGCCATTCATCTCTTTGCTTCTGCCTGCTCTTGACATCCTGCAATTCTAATAGCTGCTGCTTTCCCTTAGCCTAATCCCTGATATCAGTGCTGTCAGCGTTTTGTCTAAGAGACTTCTTGTTCTGAATAGTTTTGCTTAGATCTTCCCACCTCACTGCTCTCAAATGATGATGACAACCTAACTCTCTGCACAAATTCCTTTCCTGATTTTCATACATTTCAGCAGTCTCCTTTTAACTAAGAATGTCCCATGCTAAGTCCCTTTTTCTATATATGGCATTATCTATGAAATAACAATACTACTACTACTACTAATAATAATAAATAAATAAGCCAGAAACCTGGGATTCATCTGTCTCCTCTCACTTCTCTTTTCTTTCCCTAAATCTAGTTAATCAATTTTCTCCATTTTCACAGTATTGTCCTAGTCCAGACTACCTTCCTCTGTGCCTGAATTATAATGTGAGCCAAAGCCATCACTCAGAAATACTATCAGTTCTATGTTAAATTCTTTAACATCCTCAGGATAAACAAGATTTTCACTAGTTCTCAGGACAGTGTCATTTTGTCCATATTTTTCTTACTCTTTTTCTCTCTCTCTTTTTCTGACACTTTGTTTTCTTTAAGCTCTGTGCCTCAGACATTGTGAAATTCACCATGCTTCCTCTAGTCCCCAAATTTATACACATTGGTCTTTGTAGCCTTAACTTTTTCAAAACCTACTTTAATAAGGGTTCTCAAACACTTCGAACCTCCCTTCTAGCCCACCATCCAAAATCAGTAGAAAAAAGGTAAACAGGACAAGGGGATGTGGACCTGCTTAGAAATAGCTCTTTGGGGGCAATTCCAATCTCTCTTTGTCAGGATACTAGCAGTCCAATTCAGTAGTGTCAGGATACCAACAGTCCAGGTCAAAAGTGTCAGCAAACATGAAGCAGCCACAGTGATATGATCCAGCAGAAACCACCAGGCCTCCTCCGAATTGACATGAGTTAGCAGGAACAACCAGGACCAGCTGGAATGCCGGGAGTTCTCTGCTATGCCTCTTTCAATGAAGTGAAGATCAGTTAAGACGTGAGACCAATGAAGAGCTGCCCAGTTAGCTATGCAAACAGCCCACGATTGTTTGTTGAGTCCTATTTATAGTCTCTCCAAACATCATGCCTCAGCAAAACACCATGTGAGTCTGCATCACATGACACAATCAGAAACTTCCACTTCAGGCCTTTTCCTTCAACCGGCCTTACAATAATTCTAGGACCAGCTATGTCTTCCCTACCCATCAGTCTCTGTCCAGCTGTTGCTACAGCACTACCACCTTGTCTTCCATATCCTGGTCTCCCTCCGGAAGACTTTCTTACTTTTCATTTGTCTTTGTGCATAGATCATAAAGCCAAGTACATGACATCTGTCACTAAAGGGAGCTAGTTGCCTTTTTCTCATCATCACAGTAAAAGCAGGTAGATGGGCTATGACCTAAACTCTCAAATAGCTGCTCAGGCAGATGTGTCCTTCTCAGACTGCTTACTAATTAATATATATGGAAATACCACTTCACTTCTCTCATTTCCTGACTGGATGGAGAACTCTTAAGGACGAGCACAATATCTTGTTCATTGTATTCTCAGAGTCAAGGATAGAGGCTGGAAAATAGGAAGCATGGAAGGAATACAAACGCAATTTTCTTTGAAGAGAACAGAATGTGTGTGGGAAAGGTACAGAGATGGTTGGTTCTAACATGTCCAACCAGACTGCTCAAGTTTATGGAAATTATCACCAGAAAGATTTGTTAAAGCTTCTGTCCATGATAAAACATGCAAGTAATTGTGCAGTGTTGAAACCAAACCAAATCTAAATCTAAACAGCGAATATCAGAAAAGAAACTTCCATTTCCAGGAAGATGAGCAGACATACTTTTCTCTACTTTCTCCTTAAATTAGGCGAATGTACCTGAATAGTACACACACACACACACACACACACACACACACACACACACACGAGAGAGAGAGAGAGAGAGAGAGAGAGAGAGAGAGAGAGAGAGAGAACAAACCAATGATTCTGAAACAAGGGATAGCCCTTGGGACTCATAAAAAGATGTGGCAGTCATGAATAGAGGGACTACCTATCAGGCCCCATCTATTCCTGAGAAGATAATGACAATTAATGGTCACTGGAGAAGGGGGTGCCATTTTATAATGGTGTAGCCACTGGAGAGCTAGGTGAACTAGGTGAAAAAAAGAGGTTCCAAGGCAAAGAAAGAAGACCCCGAAGGGTAATGAGGATGAGTATAATCACTGTCAAAAACAAAGAAAAGAGAAAAATGTTTTGGTGATTTCTTTGTGTCGCATCACACATATTCCAGAATTGGAAATGAAGACGTACTAATGAGAGCAGACACAGAATTACAACAAGAGCCTGTTCTTTTGGTCACAGGACTTGGGAAAGGACAGGCTAGTAGGACCAGAGCTGTGAAAATACCACAGGAAAAAAAATACCCATGATTCCACACCCCAACCCTGGGAAGGATGAGCTATAATGAGTCCAAGCTATAATGAGGGCCTCACCCAATGTTGACTAAAAAGGTGTTAGGGATCATTCAGTAGGGAGTCAGAGACTTCATGCGTTCTGGAGGGTACTAAGTACCTTTGTTGTCCAACATGGTATCAGTGGATTCTACTTGAGTCACCTCTTACATAAGGAGAACGTGACACACCTAGGAGGAGTCAAAGTACCGCTGGAGGCCTTAATAGGGAGTAAGACTGCCACCGCCCCTGGCAATGATAAGCCTTGTCCCTGTGCACTTGGGTGCAAGTAGACAATACATAAAACATAAACTTCCACTGGAAATAAAAGGTTAGCATCCTGTTTTTTTTTTTTTTTTTTTCTGTCTAGATTGGAAGGCATCCCAGTCAAGGCCATGCTTTCATGAGATCCCAAGTCAGACAATACATTATCCAAAATGCTTAGGTCTCATCAAGCGTCACTCACTGTGCCCAGAACCAATAAGATCTAAACCTGAATGGAATGCCTAGCCATCTGAGAATTGTCACATCCCTGTTTATCTGACAGAGATTTTTAAAGGTAAGACCACAACATGCTTCAGCCAGTGACTGCACACACACACACACACACACACACACACACACACACACACACACACACACACATTGCCAGTGGGAGAAATCAACAGATTTTCAGAATCTAATTAGAGAAACAGAGACCTTGAAGTACAACCCAAACCTTACTTTAGAACTGAAAAAAAAATACAAAAGCTCAAGTAGGAAGCGGGGGTTGCTGTCTCAGCAGCCAAAGCAGAGATGCCGGGGAAGCAGTAGCGGCGACCTGGGAGACAGAAATGTCTCGTCTCAACATCTAAACAGCAGAGAGAACACAGGCTTAGAAAGTGGAGTGAGCCACAGGACAAGTGCTAAAATTCTAGCCCTTGTGTCATCTGAGTTCTGAAGAGAGAGTAGATGTGGGAGCATAGTGGAATAATGTCTGAGAATAGCCCACATTTGACAGGATACACAAAGACACGAATTTAAGAAACTATATGAACGCTGGACAAGATAAAAGGCAAAGAAAACATGTCATAGCTAAACTCAAGACTAAAGACAAGGAGAGAAATCCCGAAAGCAGCAGATGTTTACCTCATCCATGTATAGAGGCAAACAAATTCAAATGATGGTGATTTCACATCAGAAACCACACAGTCCAGGAAATAAAAAAAAAAAAATCTCTCAGGGTGTTTACAGAAGGAAACTGTCAGCAAAAAAAATCCTGTGTTTACTGAAAATAACCTTCAGGAATGAAGAGAAACCACCCCCCCATCCCACCCTGCCTCCTGCTATAAAAAAATAAATCAAAACCTTAAACTAAAAAGGAATCATCTTCAGCAAATGCGTGCTACAGGAGCAGCTAAAGGAAGTTCTACAACCAGAGAGGGCACAGGAAGGAACATTGAGATGCCAGGATCAAGAACACAGCAAGCAAGATTACCGTAAATGGAGCAATAGACTTTTATTGAATTTTCTAATTTTTATTTGAGAATGGAAGCTAACATTTTAACTGTCTGCTGTGGTTCTAAATGTACAGAGAATCTAAAGCAATTATGTTAAATATGGGGAGGGAGGAGGGACATAAAAAAGAGCGATGCATTTATACTTCCCCGAAACTGGCAAAATGACATGAGCATTCTATGATAACTTAGAAATGTGTGTGCATGTATGATTCATGCGTGTTTGTGTATGTAATGTTTGTGTGTTATGTCTGTGTGTGGGACACATTATTGGAGGTCAGAGGACAACCTCCAGTGTCTGTCCTCACCTTTTACCTCATTCGAGAATGGGTTTCTTTGTTGTTCCGTCCTGTCCACCAGGCTAGCTGGCCCTCAGCTTCTGGGAATTCTATCTCCAATTCTCGTCTTGCTACAGGGGCACTGGGATTCGGATGTGCTCCATTAAAGCTTCCTGGAAGTTTTAAGTATTCCAATTCAGGTTCTCGTGGGTTTCACTCCCTTCATCAACTATCTCCCCAGCTCTGTGAAAAAACAATTCACCAGGTTATAGAGAGATAGTAATAAATATTCTGTGTAGGAGTAGGAATATGGCTTATTGGTTAAAGTGATTGGCTTATTAGCACGAAGACTGGAGTTCAGATCCCCAAAACCCCTAAAAATGTCAGATGCATGTGGTGGTCTGTCTGTAATTCCAGCTTTTGCAAGGGGAGTCTGGGAATCCTCAAAGCAAGCTAGCGAATGGCACCAGTGCTATAGATGAACTCTGATTTGGATCAAGAGATCCTGCCCGAGGAAAGACATTGAAGAGTGATCAAACATGATTCCAAACAATCTCCTCATGTACTCACCATACACACACACACACAGACACACACACACACACACACACACACCACAGCATGTGTGCACATGCGCACACAATGAAAAATAAAAATATTCTAGTTATGTAAAAATAGAACTCTATAAAAAGATGAATTAACCTACATGAATCCAGAAATAAGAAAATGAAAGAAAAATAAAGATAATAGAAATAGAAAATTTAAATCCTAGCATATCAGTAATTATACTAAATGGAAATATTCTTTTCTTTTTCTTTTTTTTTTAAGATTTATTTATTTTTTATTTGATTTATTTTTGTTTTCTTATTATTTTATTTTATTTTTTTATTATTATTATTTTCTTTATTTACATTTCAAATGCTATCCCGAAAGTTTCCTATACCCCTCCCCCCCACCTCTGCTCCCCTACCCACCCACTCCCACTCCTTGGCCCAGGCCTTGCCTTGTGCTGGGTCATATAAAGTTTGCAAGACCAAGGGGCCTCTATTCCCAGTGATGGCCGATTAGGCCATCTTCTGCTACATATGCAGCTAGAGACACAAACTCAGGGGGTACTGGTTAGTTCATATTGTTGTTCCACCTACAGGGTTGCAGCCCCCTTCAGGTCCTTGGGTACTTTCTCTAGCAAATGGAAATATTCTAAGCATACCAAGTGAAAGACAGTTTAGGAGAGTGGACTTAAAAATCATGATATATACAAAAACTTCACATTCACTAATATAGGCAGGATAAAAGCAAAAGGAAAGGACACTACGCAACCAGGAGTGGCTTCAATACTGTCAGACAAAACAGACTTTAGAACAGATTACCAGAGACAAGAAAATATTGTACATTTGTAAAAATATCATCCTACTGGGAAGTTATAGCAGTCCTGAATATATACACACAAGATGATAGAGATGCATAGTATACAGGACAAACACTGATAGACCATAGAAACATTGAAGAGTTAAAACTGGGGACTTTATTTCCCTTTCTGCAACAGTTAATAGAATAAATCGACAAAGATAAACAAAGATATAGAAAAAATTCAACAATGTCATCAGCTATCAGGGTCCCATCAACAACTATAACACATAATATTCAGCAACAGCTGAATATAACAGAGTTATATTTCGAGCACCAGGGGAATGTATACCATGATGATGAGCCCATGTATCCCTTAAAATTGAAATGAATGAACTTTTAGAGTATTCTCTGGCCCAATGGAATCAATGACTTTAGTTTGATGGTTTTTGTTTTTCCAGTGCTGAGGATCAAATCTACATGCCGAGCAAACACCCTGCTATGCAGGTATAATCTCAGCCCCCAAACAACCGACTTCTAAACAGCCCAGTGGGCAAAGACCCGTGAAAGGAAATATAGATTCAATGAACTACAGGAAACAGCAACATTTCCAGTTCACAGCACACAGCTAACAGTGTAGTGAGGAAACTCGTCATTCCCTACGTGGGCACATTAGAAAAGAGGAAGAATCTCTGGCTACCATGCTAACTTCCTGTACAGTGCAACTAGGGGAAAGGGCAAGGGTGGAGCTCGGTGGGAGAGTGCACACTTGACATGCAGAAGGCCTCGGGTCCAGTCTCCACACCAAAACCAAACGAAACAAACAAACAAACAAACAAAACCATAATAAACACAAACAACAGAAGGACCAATAAAGATACAAGTATGAATGAAGGAAGTTGAAAATAACAACAAGCACAGTTTTAAAAGATATCAATAAATCAGAGCTAGGTCTTTGACAAGATCAATACATGTAATGATCCCTTGGCCACAGTGACAAACAGAGATGATACAAATTGTCAATATCATGAATGAAACAAGATATCTGTGTAATGTCGGAACATATAAGGAGAGCCAATAAATAAATACTACAAAAATGTTTATATATCATATATAGACTTAACAATATACATGAAATGGTCCATTTACACAAAAACACAACTATCACAACTCAATAGGCGAAATTGTTTTTTAAATTGACATATAATAATTGTACATAATTGTAGGGTACACTGTGGTGTGGTGTAATTTAAATAGATCTGTAATTATTGATGAAATTTAATTAGTGATTTTTAAGTTCTCCAAATGAACCTGCATATGCAGGTTGTTTTATTGGAAAAGTTGATAAATACACAATCTTTTTCAGACTCCAGAGGAGAGAGAAGCAATTCTCAATTCATTTAACATAGTCAGTAGTACTCTGATACAATCAAAGAAAGCCATTATCTTCCTGAATACAGAATCATAATCTTCCTCCCTCCCTCCCTTCCTCCCTCCCTCCCCCCTTCCTCCCTTCCTTTCTTCCTCCCTTCCTTTCTTCCTCCCTTCCTTTCTTCCTTCCTTCCTTTCGTCCTTTCTTCCTTTCTTCCTTTGTTTTGTTTTTTTAAGATAGGGCTTATCTGTGTTGCCCTGGCTGTTCTGGAACTCACTCTGTAGATGAGGGTGGCCTCAAACTCACAGAGATCTACCTGTCTCTGCCTCCCAAGTGCTGAGATTAAAGGTGTGCACCACTATGCCCCATCCAGATTCATAATCATTTAAAGAGTTATTTTTTTTAACCATAAATCTCTGTGTATGTATGAGTACACTGTCCACGAGGCAGGAAAGGGTTGGATCCCTGGAGCTGGAGTTGTAAGCGGTTGTGTGACACCTGACCTGGATGTTAGGAACCAAAATCAGACCCTCTGAAATGCAGAGTGGTAATCACTTTTAACTGCTGCACCATCTCTCTAGCCCCTAGATGCACATTCTTTAGCAAAATGTCTTAGAGTTTCTATTGCTGCGACGAAACACCATGACCAAATTACAAGTTAGGAGGGAAAGGGTTTATGTGGCAGGAACTCAAACAGGGCAGGAAGCTGGAAGCAGGAGCTGATGCAGAGGCCATGAAAGGGGTACTGCTTACTGGCTTGCTTGCTCATGGCTTGCTCTGCCTGCTTTCTCATAGAACCCAGAGCTACCAACCCAGGGATGGCCCCACCCATAATGTGCTGGGCCCTCCCACATTGACCACTAATTGAGAAAATGCCCTACTACTGGATCTCATGAAGGCACTTCTTCAGCTGGGGGTCCTTCTCTCTGATGACTCTAGCTTGTGTCAAGTTGACACATACAACCAACCAGTACATTAACCAATACAATTCAGGAAACTTACCAGGATATATAGTAAAATTCAATAGTATATAACTGAATTTCCTGTGTGAACCTGTAGAAGTGTTTGGCCAACTCTACAACCACAATGGACAAGAGAGCCAAGAAAGCCTGGAGAAAACTCTGAATGTTGAACTAAGATTTTAATGTCTGCCTGAGACTTGGATTAGTCCTTGAACTGTACACGGGCAGAACAGATGTAAAACAGCCAAGTAAGGACTTTGAAAACTGAATTCAGATCGAAATTACCCCCCAGAAAAACGAGAAACGGTGTCTGTAGTGTAACCTGGTAAGTTTGCTTGTGTTCTCTGGACTTTAACTACAGTCTACACAGAACACACCACATTGTTAGGGCACATTCCAAATGATTCAATATAGAAAGACCCAAGGAATTCGAGTAACTTCCGAAGAGTCAATCAAGAAAAATTCACTTAAATCAGAGTTTTAGATGTTCAGACTTTAAAGTATGAGAAATGTACTAGGATGAGAAGGTAGACATCTTCCACAGAGAAACTGTATGAAAGAGTAAAAATTTGAAAAATTTAAACTTAAAAAAAAAAACGAACTTAATAGCTTGCTCTATTGGCTCAGTAGCAAATTAGATATGATAGGAAAGTCAGTAAGCATGAAACACTTAAATTTATAAAAATGATCCAGTAATGTGTTAATAATAACGTCTTCATTACTTCTGTGACTAATAGAGGACAGTGTTTAGTTTTGTTCATTAAGGAGTACGTGAACTGTTTCATTGTTTTACAGGATGTTCAGTGCCTGGAACTTTAACATGAACATGCACACACATGTACACACACATTGATATGCACACATATCCATACAATGACTATATTCAGAGGTCAACATGGAGAGTAAAAGGATCTGCATGCTTGTAAGACTTCTGTATTATTACTAAAAGTGACAAATATTTGTTCAGAATAGATTGTGACAGCTTAGGTGTCATATTATAATCCCTGGAGCAAGCAGTATTAATTCAGAGATACAGCTATAACACTATAAGACAAAGTGGTGTATTAACAATATTCAAATAATTCAAAAGAAGACAAGGAAGGTCAGAGTAAAAACCCCATTGGGACAGGCATAAGATAAATGATATCACAACATGATAAATCCAATCATATCAATAATTAGTGTAAATTACCTAGACACACCAGGGAGTACACTTTAAATTAAAGATATGTGACCATTAAAAGAAGAGAAAAAGATGAATTGTATAAGCAATAAGAAAGATGGGATGCTATGTTAATATTAGACAAAGGTGATTTCCAAACAAGGAATATTACTATAATGGGGGTTTAATCCACCCAGAAGATATAAACCATTCTAAAGTGCTCTGAGGCGTTGTGGAGTAGGAGACTGAGCCATCGTACACGGCATAGTGACTTTTTGATTAATAGGCAATAACACACACAGCTGAGGTTCCAGAGTAGAACAGTAGACATCTTGGTTTGCTTAAGGGTATTCTGCGATGTCCACACAAGGATGGGCTTGCCCAAGACACTGTTCTTAGAAAGCTTCCGAATAGTTAAGTGGCACGTGATTATAGTTAATAGTAACCCGTTTTCAAAAAAATATCCCCTCCTGTTTTGTTTTGCTGTTTTCCAATTTACTTTGAGCATCATAGGCAGAGCCAACAAAGAACAAATGGTAGTCTTTACTAGAGATAAGCAGTTATGAGCTGGGGAGATGGCTCAGGGGGTAAAGTGCGTGCTGCTTGTAATGTACTTTATGTTGAGAGATTGTCAAGTGCTGTCTGAGTTCATTGATGAGCTGACCATGGGAGGAAGGAGGCCCTGGACAGGGAATTGCCCCCACCCCATTGCAGACTCACATGATTTTTATCTCAGTATCTTCCAAGGCTGGTTGTCTGAAAATGGGCTATCCTCTCCCAACTCTGTGATGGGGATGGAGAAACAGTTCAAGGGTAAAAGCTGTTGTGCCATTTCCAACAGCTAGAAAATGAACTGGATCCAGCAGAGGTTACTGTTCTTGACCCTGTGATAGAAACATGCCTGGGAAGGGACAGAACCTGAAAATCCAGCACGTGGAAGCCCAACCATGAATCAAAAGCTCACCTGGAAACTTCGGCTGATGGTCTCAGCTCCCCCAGTCAGTCAAATTTGTGCCCAATTTGCTGATGTCATCTTCATCTGCTGCTGTTTATTCTTACTTGGAAACCTTGCCTGAGGAAACTCTCTGCTCTGCCAAGGATCCTACCAGGAATTCCAGTTGATGATGGTAAACAGGCTTTCCCATTCAGTTTTTGCTGGATATTTTGAGTACCTGATTTGATGAGGTTTTGCTGATACCTATTATCTATCTATCTATCTATCTATCCATCCATCCATCTATCTATCTATCTATCTTCCTACCTACCTATCAACTTATCTACTATATATCTATCAATTTATGTATTATCTATCAATGTAACTATCTATATCTGTCTATCATCTATTTACCTATCATCTATCATGTATTTATCTATCATCTATCTAACAATCAATATATCTATTATCTATCCATCTGTCTGTCTATCTATCTATCTATCTATCTATCTATCTATCTATCTATCTATCTGCTTACTACTTGTCTCCCTCGGCTAGCTGTATATTTAGTAAACTCACTCATTCAAGCAATGGTTGAATGTGGTTCTCATAGAACATATTCTGGACTGTACAGGACATTGCCCATGTGTGAGGCTGGATCACCAGCATCCACATAAAAGGCATAGAGGGTTAATTATAATCCTAGTGTTGACAACAGGTGAAATGGGGGGAGGGGAAAACTCACTGGCCAGTGGGGTAGCTGAAATGGTAGTGGGTGATCCTGTGTCAGAAAATAGGGTGGAAAGAGATAGGGACACACACACACACACACACACACACACACACACACACACACACAATTTCTTACTTCCAGAGAAAGAGAAAAAAGTTAATTTGTAGCCTGTCCTACAAAAACTTACCAAAGTAACTCCTGGTTGTTGTCTAGTTAATGAATTGTCCTTTCTAGTCTTTGTTCTTGGGAAGGCATTATGAACCAATATGGCAGACAGCTTTTTTTTTTTTTTTTTTTTTTTTTTGTGGGCTGATTCCACCTTCCTGACCATATGGAATGTGAATGTTTGAAACTGTAACTCAGGTCTACACTACAGATCTTACAGACAGTAACCATTCTGTCTTTGCTTGCAGGTCACTTTCTGCTTAATGAGATACTTTGGAATCTGAAATCATACCCTGAGAGGAACCAACTTCCATGTGCACCCAACCTTAGTGCCTGCAGAAGACTGGTAGATGGGTCAGAGATTGACAAACCTTCCGTAATTCACAGGTATTAACTGAACCCTAGGGCAATGCGATCAAGTCATGGGTAATATACATGAAAGGATCCTCTAGAAGGCACATCTAGAGTGTCTCTCCTACATGTCAGGAAGTGTCCTTATCTGATTCATTTCCTATTTACACTTGGGAGCTGATAGGTCAGTCTGTCATCAGCTATTGACCCATCTGCCACCTGTTTCTTCAAGTCACAGAATAGAATCTATTGAGAAAAGTCAAAACTCAAAAGAATAAACTGCCAATGCATGAAAGCATGAAATGAAATTAAGAGCAAACCCTAAGTCAAGTATTTATGTTCAAAAGATGAATTTCTTTATAATCAGCATTACAGAAGGACCCTGTCAGGAACCACAGTTACCAGGAGTAAGGCTGTTATCTAAGAGTGGGGCTAGTGAAAGAAATCAGCTCAAAATGAGCGAGGGCACTAGGTACGCGCACGTGTGCGCACACACACACACACACACACACTCACACACACACACACCGACATAGCTGTAGTCTACAGACTTACTTCACTCACGACAAGCACTGGAACAACTCTAAATAAAACATAGGCAAACAGAAGGCAGATGAAAATATTAATATTTCATGATCAAAGGAATTTACTCTATGGACGTGAGGATGTTTCAATATTTGTATTTACTAATGTATTTCACATTAGTAGATCAGATAGGAAAATCAGATGACCATCTTCATGAATCTCTTTGAGAAAATTCAACACCTATTCTTTGTTTTATAAAAACTTCAAAAATGAGAATCAGTAGATATTAATCTTTTATGTGAGATCTAGTTCTATACCTAACAGAGAACAAGGGGAAGAAACTATTCAAAAACTGGGGTCTGGGAAAGGGAACCTTGCTCTTGATTAAAGTATCCTAGTTGTTGGCATTCTAAACACAATTAGAGTAGGGAAAGATGCCAAAGGCTTAGAAGCTGGAGTGAAGACACACAGTTATAATCATTAGCAGATATCATGGCTCCCTCAAAAATGTAATGAAGAATAAATTGAAATACTGTCTAGTTAGACAATTTAATAAGTTAACTGAACAAAAGTCATAGATAGAAACCAATAACCCTCATATATACAAGCTACACATATAGGAAGACTCTCTCAAATGTAAAAACACTTAAATACTAAAGAATAAGCCTAGCAAGAACCCTGGAAAATCAGACAGATCACTGAAAACCCTGCTCATGACCACAAGACGGGTGCACATAGGAATTGACACTAAGTTAATATAGCATCTCCACAAAGCCCCTAGTTCTCCCAGAGGTAAGCAAAAATCATAACACACTTTTAATAAGATGCAAACTGGATTGTTTTGGAATTAGGCAACCAAATTATAGCATTTATCTGGAAAACAATCCTGGAGTTCTAGGAAAATTCTAAAAATAAAAAGAAATATCTATCACATGACTGCCTTTATCCGATAGGAACATGTAATATTTAAAACAACGTGGCACTGGACCTAAATAGATAAACAGATGATTGAAAAACAGCATAAAGACATCTCTCCGAACATGGAGGAATTTACTGTGTGTGATAAATATAGCTTTCACATCAGTGGGTGAGCTGATTACATGGTGACACTTAGCCCTGTTCCTGCCTCCCATGCTCTCCTCTGTTGCAAAGGTCCTGGGCTGGGAGCCAGTGCACTGCATTCCTAGATTCTATCCTCAGCCACCCTCAGTTAGGATCAGCAACTGATGAGCTTGGTACTGAGAAGCCGCTATTTGTACTGATATACACACACACACACACATGCACACATATATATGATATTTTGATATAATTCATCACCCAATACTTTCCCTTCAATTCCTCTCCTATTCCCCACTTTTATCTCCAAAATTTATGTGCTTGCTTGCCCCCCTCCCCCCCACGGAGTCTACTTAGTGCTAACTGGGTATGTCTATCTAAATGGAAACACCTGTATAACTCAGGACACTCATGAGGGACCATGGTTGGGATGGAGATTTCAAGGGAAGGGGATAGAGCGTAGACAGCACAAGGGAGAAGGGAAATGGTGGAACAGGAAGGATGAAATGGAGTGGGGATGGCATGTCAGGTCCAGAAAAGAGGTGGGGAGGACCTTTGAAAATGCCATGGGGAAGCTTAATACAGAACTTTTCTTAGAACGTATTCATACACATGCGCATACACATGCATGTACACATAAAGAGTTTCAGTGAAGTTATCCTGTAATGGGGAAAGTATGCCTCTCCCAGACAGCGGAGCTATCACCCGAGAAAACCAGTGCCAGGTGTGAATTACCTTCACCCAATGGGAGCTTCTAGCAGTGCCACCTGCGGCCGGCAGCTTGTATGCTATGGAGATTCATGAGAACTGTTGTGGTTTTAGCGGTATCATTAAAGTACAATGTGTGCATGTGTGTCTATTTATGTGCATATGTGTAAGTGTGTTGCGGTAAATCTCCTCCCGAATATGCCCCGGTAATGAAAACACAACTCAGTTATTATGATTAGATGCTGTGCGCCTAGACTGGGCAGACCTACCACTACACTACCATCTTCCTCATCTATGAGACCCCTTAGAACTTGCGGGTTCTCCAGGCCATGTGCTTCTGCTCTGCTTTTCTTGTCTTCCTCCTCCTCTGAGTCCTCTCCCTCTTCCATTTTCTCCTCCTCCTCCTCTCTCTCTTCTCACCTTCCTCTCCACCTTCCCTGATGATCTGCCCAATCATCAGCTCTCCTTTATTTTACAAATTAAGGTGGGAAGCAGGTTTACAGGAAATCACCTGAGTGCTGACCTGTTCCTTGTTCACAACCTCTCGAAGGAGAATGGAATTAAGTTCCTTTCCTTTTTTGCTTCCTTCACCCTTCCAATGTCTTTACATCAAGTCACCCTTTGTCTGAAATGTCTGAAATACTTTCCTGAGAGCACACTGACAGATTTTAGAAGAAAATAACTATTGAATAATTGATATTGGTGTTATTACAGGTCATCAACTTCTGGGGAAGAGGGGATTTGAGTCCCCACATCATTCCTAATACTAAAACAGGTCTCAGATATCAAAGCGATGGAAAGGGAAATGTCATAGAAAGACATAAGACAACGTGATGTGTCATAAAAGCAGAGTTTCAGAAGTGAGGTCTTACTAAGCTTACTAAGCTGCAGAGAGCAGCAGCATTTGAAAATTTAATTTCATAATAGAGTTGGAATGAAAAAAAAAAAAGCCCACCACGAAGGAAGTTGACAAAGAGGAAAAGCAGTTGGTGTGCTCAGCCACAGACAAAGAGTGAGACCTCTGCAGGCAAAGCAACACAGATCCCGGATGGAGAGGAAAGATAAACGGGATGTAAAATAAGTTCTAACAATTCACTAGGAAAGCCTGGGATTTGCTTTGTTGGGAAGTTTCTGATTACAAAGTCAAACTCCAGACTTAGTTATTAGGCTTGCATTTTTCCGTTTCGTTGTCATTCAGTATCTGTGCAGGCACTTACCCAGTTATTCTGTTATCCGACTTTGCAACATTCACTTAACGATTTGTATTTATATTATGTTCAATCATAAGGTCTCATCTTTCACTTTTTCTTTTTTCAATGTTTTTATTTAGTGTGTGTGTGTGTGTGTGTGTGTGTGTGTGTGTGTGTGTTTGACTGTCCATCACATGTATGAATGCATCTAGAGCCAAAATGTGTCAGATCTGCTTGGAGCTGGAGCTACAGGTGCCTGTGAGCCCCCTGGTGTGGCTTCTGGAAGAACAGCAAATGTGTTTAACTGCCGAACCATCTCTTGGCCTCCTCATTTCTGATCTAGCAATTGAACTTTTCTCTTTTTTCTTAATTAATCTAGTTAAAGTACTGTGACCATTTTTTCCCTTGGGAAGGGTTGGACATGTCTTTGACCTTTGGTGATGGGACCAAGTTATATGTAGTATCCTACCTCATCAATATGTATAGATCTTTGCATATCTATACTCAGAGTCACTTATTATAAGAAAACCACACATTGAAATCACAATAGATTTCATTTCTACACATCATGTAAACAAGGGCACTAAAGCAATTGGGAGCATACTGAGGTAGTTTAAAATATATGTATAAATTCTTTGAATCCTTGTCCTTCAAGAAGTATGGACTGGACTTAGTGACTGTCACAGACATGATGGTGTGACTTTTGAAACCAGGTCTTAAAAGACACTCCTAATGCCTGCTTGCTCTCTCTCCGGGGAAGATATGAAAACACTGCAGAACCCCTGTGCCAAAACTTGCCTCAATGAGACATTTTGGGTTGATCCCTCCACTTTGCTTAAGTCTTGAAATGACTGCATCACTGGCCAGCTTCATCTAACCAACCTCCTTTTAAACTCCCGACTCTCAGAAACTGAGAGATAGAACATGTTCTAAGCTATTAAGCAATGTGGTCATTTGTTACACAGCAATAGATAACTAATGAACTTTCTGTGTAGTGAGTATGTGGGAATAGGCAGGCACCCTCATAAACTGTTGGTAAGAATATAAATCAGATCATTGCTATGGAGACGTATTAGGCAACATCGGTTACAAGTAAGAGTGTAATTGTACATTTAGAGATGCTCCCGAAGATGCACTTGCACAGGTGTGGAATGTTAATTAAGCAACACTATTATTGTAGCCATTTTTGCAATGGGAAGCAATCTAAATGTGCACTGTTCCTGGGACTAATTACATAAATAGGCCATATCTCCACAATGGCATTCTATGCCAAGGATAAAGAGAACAACATAAATCTATAAGTGAGAAGTAAGAGAAATATGTTGCTTACTACTAGCATTATGTAAGAAAAGAGAAGGATGTTATCTGTGTATGGACATCCAAGATGTTTCTATCCACGGACAAGAGAATCAGGAGTGGGAGAGAATTTTTTACTGTTTACTTTTTGGGAAGTATGTTTTGAAAAATAATTCTTTTACCACGTGTATGTACTGTCTATCTGAAAAAATAAATAATTTGAAAGCTAAAATAGATGGAAGGTCACTCATGTTAAGAAATAGATTTTAACAACATTGTTGCTATAGAACTAGAAAGCCTTCAAGTATGAATTATGTCTTATAATTACAACCTAGGATCATGCACAAACATACACACACACACAGACACACAGAGACACACAGATACACACACAGACACACACACATAGACACACACACAGACACACACACAGACACACAGATACACACACAGAGACACACACAGACACACAGACACACACAGATACACAGACACACACACACAGACACACACACAGACACACACACTTATCTAGAGAAAGAAGAGGAGGGAGAAGCACTTTCTAAAGCTTAATGACAAGAAATGGGATTTGCCAGTATTTACCCAGATCTGGGGAGAAAGGCAATATTTATATATCATAAGGGCTTCAGTGCTAGAAAGAGATATTTACAATTCAAGAATATTTGAGTGTGTGTTCAAGAAAGTAAACACCAATTACTCTATTTTAGTTTCCTAAGTTTTCTTAGGAAACAAGAAATCTCCTTCATATTAAACAGAAGTATCATAGTCATTACAAAACACAGATCTAATTAGGAAATTTATATGAGTATTTTAGTTTCTACATCTGTCTTTTGGGAGTTAGATTATGTGACTCAGTCCAAAGCTGAGCAGCAAATTCTGATCTACTGTTATGTTCTTTACGCAAAAACTCAGATTCAGAGTCTATTCTTTTGTTTCCTGGCTAGAGCAACCAGCCAACCTCTGCTGTAACTTCCCTTTTTAATGGAAATTGTAAAGGAAAAGGAGGAGAATGCTGTTATACAAATCAGATGAAAAATCTCTCTGGTGGTGGGATGCGATTGAGAAGACCCAGGTATTTTAGTTAAGTTCCTATTGCTGTGATGAAACACCATTACCAAAAGCAGTGTGGAGAGGAGAGGGTTAATTTCATCCTACACCTCCTAGGTCCTGCTCCTTCATGGGGGGAAGTCCGAACAGGAACTCTCACCAGGAATCTGGAGGCAGGAACTAAAGCAGAAGCAATGGTAGAATGCTCCTATGAGTTACTCAGCCTGCTCAGGGATGGCACCGCCCACAGTGAGTAGGGCCCTTCCACATTAGTGATTAGTTTAGAAAGTGCTCTAGAGATTGGCAATCTGATAGTGACATTTTCCCAATTAAGACTCACTCTTCCTACATAAGTCCAGGTTTGTATTAAGTTGACAAGAAACAAATAAACAAACAAAATCAACCAAATGACCAGAATAACCCAGAAGCTCCAATCTCAGGACTGTGTAGATAGACCAGACCATGGAAAATCACCTTCCTCTAAAAGGTCCCCTGTAAATCCCCTTGGGAAATCTTTCATAAACAGAGGAAAATGTGATCTAAGGTCATTTCAAATTTCCAGAATTTCTGATACCGTTACAGAGTATTTTGCACTATGAAGTACCTATGAGGCAAAAGTCAAGCTGAGCTGTGGATGCTGGAGAGTTAGCTGACCTCACTCACTAGCTCGATGATGTAAGTGACTCAGCTGTCACACTCAGCTCCTGTCATCGCTGTCAGCAAGCTTCTTCCATAACCATAGGTTTCTGTGTTATACATGGTATTAGACATGCTCAGAAATAGTTGAAGATGTCACTTGTTGACTTGGCGGCTATCAAAGGAGTACTGGGAAGGGCAGGCATCTCATTAAGACAGAATTGTGGGGAACGGAGACCGTTTACAGGTTGTATCTACGTTCTTTTCATGTATCATCTATGCTCTTGCTGTTATTATTCTAAGACAGGGTCTCACAGGGTGGTTCAGGCTGACCTGAAGCTCACTGTGGAGCCTGTACTGGAGTTGAGCTAGTCTCAACCTTCCTTCCATAGTCTTTTGAATGTTGGGAATTATACATGTATGTCTATCATCATACCTGGCTTCATTCATTCATTCATTCATTAATTCATTCATTCATTCATTCAATCTCTATGAATTGATCATATCCTGTTTACTAAGAGTTATGGTATGTTTTAGGGTAATCTGCTATGAGAAGCAGCGAGGGAGGAAGAGATGCCAGACATACCACCAAAAGAGATTTAAAGGGAACTTGACAGCTGTTTTCAAGTATGTAAAGAGTAGAAGGCTTATCTGTGTTTTTCCAGAGGGCACAATTAGTGAAAGCGAATGAACGATAAGGGGAGGCAGACATAGGCATAAATTACAGAGGAATCTTTTGACTCTGTGAGCTAACCAACAATGGAATCTCTACAGCCTTGAAAACCAGCCATCTTCCGGCAGGTCAAGGGAACTGCCCGCATGAAAGAGATAAGGAGGATGGGGTCCAGAAAGATGAAATACCCTGACCAAGGCCACATGGCTAGTTCCTGGCAGGACTGGCCTAGAACCGAGAATTTGAGACAAGCTAGGCTGCTCAGTGCTTGGTACATGATGAGATTAGCATTTGCTTTTGCAACCTCAAAGCTCTGAGATGTGTTGCAATGTTGATAAAGCACGCTCTGCAAGGTTGACAGGAGAGAGTGCAGCCATGAGTCAGAAGGTGAACCCCCACATTTCAAGCTGGCTGTGATGTTCAGTACTGTGGAACGTACAGAACTCTGACTCCTTTTTGTCTAACTTTTATATTTTTTTTATTTTTATGTGTATCTGTTTTTGCCTGCACGTAAGTAAGTGCACTAGGGGCCTGTGTATAGTACTTGAGGAGATCAGAAGAGGTATTGGATCCCCTAGAACTGGAGTTGTATATGGTTGTAAGCCACTGTGTGGGTGCTGGGAACTGAACCCAGGTCCTCTGCAAGAGCAGCATGTGCTCTCAATTCCTGGGTCCTTTCTCTAGCCCCCATTACTTGTTATTATTTTGTTTATGTACACATTTATTTTATTTATATATTTCAATGAGGAATAGTTAGTGCTTATGGAACAAAAGTAAAAGTAAGAATGGTGTCTAAGTTTAGAGGTGATGGAGCCTATGGTGTGAGCTGCTTGCTTCATTAGGGGGTCCAGAGCTTCCGTTACCTGATAAATGTTCAAGTGGAAAGAATATTTTTCACTCATGCATCTGTGTCCTTATCACCTGTCGTCTTCTGCTCTGAGTAATTTCAACCATCTTGAGTAGAGAGAGGAAGTGCATCCCGTTCTTACCACTCTGTGGATAAAGTAGGGAAAGAACTGCACATATCAGGTGCGGCTTCCTTGTGGGTCCACATGGCCCATGGGGACTCTGGCTTTCTTTGACCTGTACATGTTCCAGGCTGTTATCAATGCAAATTAGGGTCCATGGACAGGCATCCATCTTAAATGCTTCTGTCTTCACTTTAAGGACTAGACACATTATTGTCAGCTGTGGGCCCAAGGGATAGATCCAGCTTCAAGCAGCCTTTCAGTCTCCCCCTGTCCCACCCCAGGATACCAGAGGCAGCGCGGGCTGATGTTCTGAAACCACAGAGCAACTTTTCTGGGGGCTTTCTCTGAGGTTGTCTAGCACTGTAGTGACCAGCAACAGCAGCACTGAGAACTTGTTAACAATACAAATTCCATTCTCACCCAGAGACACAAGCTGCGAGCTCTCGGGAGCTTGGGGCCAGTCTCAGCAGTGTGTGCTGCAGCATCACCTCCGCTCACGCTTGTGCTTGCTAGACTTTGAGAGCTGTAAACAGACCTTCTGAAATAGGAAGAGACCTTGGATTCCATTACTGATGTGTAGACTTGACCTCCAGACTCCCCGCTAACAAAAGGTGAATGCTCACAGGAATAGTGACTATCTTGATATATGTATATATATATACATATATATATAGTATACTATATAGTTTGGTTGCATGCATTATATAGTTTGTATACTGTATAGTTTACATTTATAGAAAAACACAGCAATGAGTAGAAAATGCTAAGGGGTCTGGGAGATGGCTCAGTTCATATCCTCAACACTCACAGAAGAAACAGAACAGAGTGGAGCATCTGTAATTCCAGTGCTGACAGGATAGAGACAGGGGACCCCTGAGGCTTACTGGCTAATCATCTAGCTCAGTTAGTAAGTTCTGGGTCCAGTGTACACACAGTGTACAGGGGTGTGGCGGGTGGGAGACCGCCGGATTTTAAGTGGCACCCAAATATTTTACATGCTGAAACAGAGGAGTCAGCACACCCACACTGCACCACAAACAGCGATGCAGGCTGCAGAAACTGCGCAGAGACCCCCAGGACCAGCTGCTTGTTGCATATTTCTACCTGCAAAGCTGTCAACGCAGCACTTTTGCCAGCTCCAGTTTTACTTGAGAAAGCCAAAGTCGACCATTTATATGATTCATATCTTTGATTACTTGAACTCTACCAAATTACACGTTTAATAACTGAAATAATAGCTCTCTGCTTATATGTGAGTTCTCTCTCTCTCTCTCTCTCTCTCTCTCTCTCTCTCTCTCTCTCTCTCTCTCTGTGTGTGTGTGTGTGTGTGTGTGTGTGTGTGTGTGT
>NC_034600.1:34213208-34217094 GCF_900095145.1 Mus pahari | reverse complement strand
GTGTGTGTGTGTGTGTGTGTGTGTGTGTGTGTGTGAGAGAGAGAGAGAGAGAGAGAGAGAGAGAGAGAGAGAGAGAGAGAGAGAGAGAGAGAGGGTATCTTAGGTTCAAGCATCTCCCCCTCCCATTCTCACTTCTTCCGTCCTGTTGCTTCTTTATGGCAGGCTGTTTGTGCGGCAGGCAGCTGTTTTGGATTGATATAAACACACTCCCCACTCTACCTGAATAAATGTCAGGAGAGCAGCAGGAAGCCTATTCTTTCTTTGTTGCATCCTCTTCCTTCATACCACGTCCTAACCCTGCTGTAAATGACTGTCGATGAATGACAGTCCACATCTACAGAATGCATACCTTGAAACTTAAGAGATTGCTCACATTCCAATAAGAGCCCCGGGATGAGGGAGGCTGCCCTAATGAACCCAGAGTGAACCTTTTACTGAAGCAGGGTATCAGAGCCTCTAGCTGTTTATGTGATCCTGTTTACAGAGGCCTGGGTGAGTGCAGAGGGGAGAGAGGATGCTGGGGTAAGATGCAGGGGAACTGCAGGGGCTGAGCTCACCTTAGCAGCCCTGTAGCTCCTTCCCCAGGACTTCCCTCTGGATGCCTAGAAACTGCCATCTCTGCAGTGTTCTGTTTCTAAGTCCTACTCTGGTAAGCAGACAGTTCATTGTGTAGGGAAGTCTTTCTCTTCTCCTTGAATGTAGCTTATTTTAAAATTTAACCCTAAAAATCTCTGTTTTAGTCGCCCCCCCCCCAACACACACTGAAGAAAAGAAGTAGGGAAGGAAAGGACAAAATAAATATCATAATTTTTTTTTGTGTGCATAAGTTCTAATCAAGAAGCCCAGGGACTGGCGAGGAGGCCCAGCACGTGAATGTACCTGCTGCCTTTGCAGAGAACCTGAGTTCATTTGCCAGACTTTTTCTGTCTTATGCAGGTATCCGTGTTCACAAGCACAGACTCACACTCACACACACATGAGTACATGCATTTAAACATAAAAGTAAATCTTGAAAATAGACTAGGATATCCTTTCTCACTGGAAAATTAACGACGCCCTTGAGCTGGAGTACCCTACATCTGGAAAGAGGTCAGAGCAGCTGTGCTCTTAGAGAACCTGGATCTGCATGAAGATATGATCCTTCCTCCATTGCTTAATTGATGCCTGTTGACAGCCCGTATAAAGTAAATCCTAGCTTTATGGGTGAAACCGAACCTCTTCCTATAAACCTGTCTGGTAGTTAAAGAAAGGGCGATCTTTTATGAATAGGCCAATCTGTGTTGGCCTTTACCTGGTTAGCAGAATTCATTCCAGTAGTGTGCGTGCGTGTTTTTATACAAAACCTCTGTGTGCTTAATAAAGGTCAGTGGAACAGTGGGCAGCCTGTTTCATCCCATTATGTCCCTGTCTCGATACAAAACAGCTTAGCCTCCAAGCCTTCCTGACAATACCAGGCTTTGAGGGAGGCCCTGCGACAGAGGTCTGCATGGCAGCGCTGTCCTGCTGTTCTATTTACTGCCATTTTCCTGGGCCACCTCTGGATCCCAGGAACACACCAGGGTGGGTACAGCTGTCCCTGAACTATGGGCAGGGTCTGACTCAAATTTTGGGATAGTCTTGTGTTTCCACAGGAATTCCTAATATGGACATCTCTAAGGCTGGCTTGGAAGGAAAGACCCCTAAGAGTATACAGGTTATAGAATGGAGGGCAGTTCTAAAGAAATGGGACACTGGAACAAATCAGTGTGTCAGCCATCTTTCTCTCTCCCTGTTGTGATTAAATACCTGACAAGCATAAATTTATGGAGAAAAATTTGCTGTGGCTCATGGTTTGAATATACAGTTTACCGTGAGGGGGAAATCATAGCGGCAGGAGGGTCTCAACCGTGGCAATGAGACCTTGTTTATATTTAGCAGATATGATTAGCCCAAAACAAGGAGATGCCAGTTCATGTTTTTATTCATTCCAAGATCTCTCCAGACCATGGGATGATGTCACTCAAATTCAGGACAGCCTTTATTTACCCTCTCAGTCAATCCCAGGAACACACACACACAGGCATTCTCCAAAGTGTGCCTCCCTAATACCCTAGGCATTTCATAATCCATTGAAGGTGACAGTTGACCATCATGCCCGCAAAACATTTTACAGTATAAAATTATATTAGGATGGACTTTAGAAAGGGACCTGAGGTGACATCTTAGAGTCCTTGTTATGTGCTAACCATTGTTCATATTATACACACGGGGCATACACATATTATACAAAACACAGTGGAGTCTCTCATTCCATCCAGATAGTAATCACCTAAGGTTGATATTCTTATTGTCCCTGCTTAACCAGATGAGTGAAGAGATGTTAAGTAATGTGCCAGGGATTATGGTGTGGTTTAGTGGAGAACAAGAGAGTCCAACCCAGGTTCTGTAAATCTAGCCTCTATACATAACACTCATTACAAATGAATCTGATTGTCATGTTGTAGAGGGCAATCAATAGTGTTGGAAATAAACTATAATGTTTTAAGGGGAAGGTTAAGGGAACTTTTGACCAATGACTCAACAAGGTGTATCTCATCTTTGGTACTTGGGTTTTACTTGGTAGCATATGAAATCTAACTGGGGCCTTGTCTCCCCTGTTACATCGCAATCCCATTTAAATCATTTTATGTAATTTGGGAAGCTTCTAGAGTAGCAGGCTTCCAATGGCTTTTCACAAACGTCTTCAGTGTTAGTGTCCTTCCTCATAGTCTGTCCTTGACTTCCCATCCTTTCCCCCATTTAATCTTATTCTCCATTTCCCTTTATAAGACTGTATTCAATTTTCCCTTCCTCGGAAGGTCTCCCCCCTCCTGGTCCCTTACAAGTTACCTAACCACTGCAGATATACTAATCCAAAACACACATATCTAAATCCTAAAAGATGACACACACATACATGAGAAACCATGCAGCATTTGTCTTTCTAGGTCTGGGTTACGTCACTCAGGACGATTGTTTCTAGCTCCACCCATTTATCATAATTTCATTTTCCTTCATAGTTAAGTAATATTCCACTGTACAAATGTACCACATTTTCACTATCTACTCCCCAGCTTACAGACAGCTAGACCGTCTGCAGTTTCTGGCTATAGAGCAGCACTGAACATAGATAAGTGAATATCTCTGCAGTCATGGTATCTGCCCAAGAGTATAGAGCTGGATCTTGTGGTAGATCTATTTTCAGCCTTTTAAGGAACCTCAACAGGGATTTCCATAATTGTGGTACCAGTTTGCATTCCCACCTGCCATGAATAAGTGTTTCTCTTTCCATAAATTGTGGCCAGCTTCTGTTGTCATTTGTTTTATTAATCTTGGCCATTCTGACTGGGGTAAGATAGAATCTCAAAGTAGTTTTAATTTACATTTTTTTCTGATGACTGAAGATGTTGAACATTTTTAAAGTATTTCTCAGCCATCTGTATTTTGTCTTTGAAGATTCTCTGTTTAGCTCTAGACCCCATTTCCAATTACTTTGTTTCCTTGACATATAGTCTTGGGCTTTTTGTGTATTCCAGATAATAATCTTTGTCAGATGTATAACTGGTAAATATTTTTCCCATGCTGTAGACTGTCTCCTCACTCAAGTCATGGTGTGTCGCATCCCCTCTTGACCAGCAAGAAAGACGCAACCACCAGTTCTTCTCTCAGCAGTTTATTCAGGAACCTTGAACAATCTTCATCTCCCTCTTCATCTCCCCGAGCCCCGGGCTACAAGCCCCTTTATACTCTTATCCACTCCAATCGCAGCAGGCCATGTCACTTCACCAGGTGCTCAGCCTCAGCCAACCAGAAGAGCGGGAACATATCACCACCAAATATGGACTTGTTTACCACAAGCTCCATAGCC
>NC_034600.1:34174617-34212467 GCF_900095145.1 Mus pahari | reverse complement strand
TTTTTCTGCTTCTGCTGCATGAGCCTTTACGACACCGTGGACATAATTTTGGACGTCTCACGGGAGCTGCTGTAGTTGGCCTTGGGCGATTGGGAAAGCAATCTCTTTTAAAATACCCAGCCTGGCCACAGGAAAACTTTTCTACCTTGGCAGCATACCCTCCACTCCTGTCTGCCAGGCAAGGTTCAATTAAATTCAAAATTACTAACAGCTGCACCAACGTTCTTACTTTCATTTTTAAAGCAATCTCCTTCTGCTCTCTTTAGTTTCAATTTTGTCCCTGTGCCAGGAACCAAACTTTGAACCTTAATCTACCTTAACTTTGTCTCTGTACCAAGAACCTTCTTTGTCCCTCTACCAGGCACGATATATCTCCTACAGAGAACCTTTTAAATTCGTCCCTGCTCTGGGATCCTTCCCCAAACTCCTGGGGTTGTAAGTCTCACTTACCTCGGACTTACCCTGCCGGCAAACACTGACTGCTGAAAGTTCTGAACTCTTCGGTGGGGGAGTCGGTTTCCCCATACGGGCCACCATTTGTCTCGTCCCAGTCTTGACCAGCAAGGAAGACGCAACACAGGAACTCTTCTTTAAGCAGTTTATTCAGGACCCTTGAACAATCTTCATCTCCCTCTTTATTTCCCCTGAGCCCCGGCTACAAGCCCTTTTATACTCTTATCCACTCCAATCGCGCCAGGCCATGTCACTTCACCAGGCGCTCGGCCTCAGCCAACCAGAAGAGTGGGAACATATCACCACCAAATATGGACTTGTTTACCACAAGCTCCATAGCCANCAGATGCCATCTTTAAGGTGCGGCTTCGGGTAGCCCAGGGGAGGGGCCATGGCCTCCTACAATAGTGTCCTTTGATATATAGAAGCTTTAATTCAAGGGGTCCTGTTTATTGTCAGTCTTGACAGCTGCATTACTGGGGTCAGGTTCATCAAATCCTTTCCCACACCAATGAGTTTAAGCCTACTCCCTACTTTCACTCTTATTAGATTCAGGACATCTGGTCTCATGCCGAGGTCCTTGGTATATTTAAAGTTGAGTTTTATGCTTGTTGACAGACATAGATCTATTTTCATCCGTCTACAATCTGCCATCCAGTTTGAATAACATCATTTGTTGAAGGTGCTGTTTTTTTCCCTCTGCTGTGCAGTTTTGGTTTGTTTGTAAATATATATATATATGTGTGTGTGTGTGTGTGTGTGTGTGTGTGTGTNTNNTATATATATATATATATATATATATATATATATATATATATATATATTGCTTTTGCTACCCCATCTAAGCTTCGGTGGACCATACTATCAGTCCCTGACTACCCAGAGAATATTGGATCCGCAGATGAAACACACACACACACACACACACACACCCCACATTGTTCAATGTCAAACTGCCTTATTGGCTCAATTGCTGGGCACGTCTAATCTACCACAGCCAGGGTGCCCTTCCCAATACTCTTAGCTCATCACCTCTCAACCTGCCCCACCTTGAGTCCCAGTTCAACACCCCAACCTCCTGCCTATAGAACTGGCCACTCCACTCGAGATCTTACATGGCTAGTTGACTTTTCTCTCTCTGAAGCATGGCAAAAACTCCTCTGTTCTCTCTCACTCTCTCTCTCTCTCTTGCATCTGCTAGCTTGCCTGCAGGGACCAGGAAGTTCCACCTACTCCACCCAGCAATTGGCCACTAGTGTGGACAATTCATAGATCAAGAACCAATTGGGAAATAGGACCTTAGCATCAGTCCCATCCCCTATAGTCTTTTATGTATAAAATGATGTCATCTGCAAATAAAGACACTTTTGGCCTCTTCCCTTTCTGTTTGTATCTCCTTGCTCTACTTCAGTGGTCATATTGCTTAGTATGACTTCAAGTACTAAATTAAATAGGTATAGCGAGAGTGGCCAATACTTTGAGCTTTTCTGAAGACGCTACTTGCTATGCAATCAGACATGAGAAATTGAGCTGGTGCCCAACTAGAAACTTCATCCCTTCTGAATAGTTCTGAGTAGTGTTCATAGTGTTTGAAGGCACTATACACACACTACCAGGAGAGAAAGTAATCATCAGTTTCACACAGCTATGAACTCTACGGTCTATGACAGTGACCTGCCTGCAAGAAATACTTGTGCAATAGTAGCACAAATGTTATGGGAGTAGCCAATCACATTTAAATATTATATTTAAGGTCCACTCCATGAGAGGAAACCCATGCCTGACTCTGTTAATGAGGGAATGATCCTGATAGTACATAAGTGATGGCCTCTACCATTATTCTGTCAAATGTATATAGTAATAAAATGACTTCTAAATATATATTTCTATACCCATAGAGCACAGAATTTCTCAGCACTCATCAAAGAAGCTTCTTTTTGGAGTAGATGGCAATTAACAAAGAGGCCCAGAGCAATGTACAGAAAACAAGAAACCATGGAGCACTACGTCCTAGAAGGAATGTCTTTATCAAACCCCTCCCTCAAGGCTCAGAGATCTATACAGAAGAGCAGGTTTGTAAGAGCAAGAGGTGGAGGATGTCTCCAAGGAAACAAGCTGATGCACATATGAACCCACGGAGACTGTGGCAGCATATACAAGACCTACATGAATTCAAGCCAGTGAAAACTCCAGAGCAAAGATGGGCAAGTAAGCACAAAGTCCTATTCCTAATCAAGAAGATATTTACAATTATTATCTGCTGGATGAGGGAAAATTCAGTTTCCTTCAGTGGAGTAACAGTGAGTATATCAACTACCCTACAGGACAGGCTTCGTGATCAGGAGTAGTTGAATAACAAAAAAAAAACCTGACTCCATATTTATTGTTTCATTTGTTTTGTTGGTGGTGGTGCTGGTGGTGCTGGTAGTGGTGGTGTGTGTGCCTTTTTGTGTTTGTTACAATTTGGTATTATTGTTTTTCTGGTTGTTTTGTTTTCATTTTTTTGTTTTGTTTGAATGAGGAATAGAACATGAAGTTGTATGGTAGATGTTGGGAGGACCTGGGAGGATGTTGGGAAAGGGAAAGAATATAATAAAAAAAATATTGAAAAAATTAAAATTAAATAAAAGATAACTAAAAAATAATGAAGAAGGAAAAGAAAGAAGGAGGAGGAGGAGGAAGAGAAGGAGGAGAAGAGAAGGAGGAGAAGAAGGAGGAGAAGGACTAGAAGAAGAAGAAGAAAAAGAAGAAGAAGAAGAAGAAGGAGGAGGAGGAGGAGGAGGAGGAGGAGGAGGAAGAGGAGAAAGAAGAAGAAGAAGAAGAAGAAGAAGAAGAAGAAGAAGAAGAAGAAGAAGAAGAAGAAGAAGAAGAAGAAGAAGAAGAAGAAGAAGAAGAAGAAGAAGAAGAAGAAGAAGAAGAAGAAGAAGAAGATCTCCATGCTGTAGAGTTGCTGTAGTGGTTAAGTGCTCTTGTCAAGGAGGACCGGGCTTATTTCCTAGCACTCATATAGCAGTTAACATCCATCTGTAACCCCAGTTCCAGGAGATCTGATACCCGAGTCTGGCTTCTGAGGACATTAGGCATAAAATAAAATAATTTTGTTATTGGATATTTTCTTTATTTACATTTCAAATGTTATTCCCTCCCTATCCCTTCCTCCTCCCCCTGCTTCTATGAGGGTTTTCCCCCTGTCCACCCACCCACTCCCACCTCTCCACTTTGGCATTCCCCTACACTGAGGCATCGAGCCTTCACAGGACCAAGTGCCTCTTCTCCCCTTGATGCTGACAAGGCCATTAGAGTTTAATATGCATAGTGAATCTAATTACCTCATGATCTTATTAATAATAAGTGTGGGTGCCAGGGTTCTTTAGGCATCCAGCTACTTCTAGAAAGGAGGGAAATGACCCTCTGGCCTTCTGAACCAAAGCAGCTCTACACATTGCACTATCTGCCCTGGCTGCTCAGCCCCTCCTATTGGCCCAGGAAAGATGATGACTAAAGGGATGGCCAGGATATCCAATGTGATGTTCACTTCTAGGCTCCCAAGAAGGTCTTTGTTCATGTCTCACTCCCTGCCCCTTCATGGTCATACTCTTCAGGGACAGGTGTGCAGCAAAAAGAACATCAGGGCATTTGGTTATTGTGTTCATTTCACACCCCAAGCCCTCCTCTTCCCAGCTCTGTCCTAATTTTTGAAGCCACATCTTACAGCCATGTAAGACATTTCTGGGCCTCTCTCATTTGCACTAGTGTAATACAAACAGTCCTGGACAATGATTGCCAGAGTCTCGACATCCTTTGTGTAACATCCAGCAACTCATTAGGCTTAAAGCACAGCTCTTCTTCACTCTGGTGCTAAATATTTCCCCACTACCTGCAGTATACAGTCAGTCAAGGGGAGTGACCTGTTGCAATGCCTGTTGGCGTTCACTGTTCACTCTGTTAGGTGCCAGGGGCACCGAGTTTCCAGAGAGATTTCTGAATCTCCCCCTCAGGTTGTAGCAGCAAGCAGCTGGGTTTCTGTATAAGCCAAGTGAAACCAGGGCAATCCCACTCCCGGGCAGGTTCGAGGTCCAGTCAAGAGTTTGAAGTGCTGGATTATACTGGAACAGCAAGAAAGAAGTCTCCAGGCTGATAGGCTCCCAGAGCCCAGGAAGAGGCAGGCTATGGGAATGTGTGTGACAGGCACTTTTAATCCCTTCTCCAAAGTGCCAATTTTAACTTCCTCTGCAATATGCAGGGAAATTGTTCTTTCTCAGGGCACAATTGCTTTGTTCAGACAAGGGGCCACTCACCCGGAGTGTTGTCTGCCCCGGGAACCAGGCAATCACACTGGGGAGATGAAGATTTATCTTGTAGCTGGGATGTCTTAACAATCTTTCTAGCACTTCATTACAAGGTTATGCCTCTGTTCCCTCTGCCTCTTGACAGACAGCCTGGGGTTCTCTTGCCTCTGCACATTTGATTTTCATCTGTTCCCCTGCCATGTCCCTTGCAGAGGTAGGAGTCCGAATTGCTGGTGACAAGGATGTAGACTCAGAAGTCATTTGGAGGTAGCTGGGGCAGGTCTACACAAATCCATGGAAAGACCTGGAAGGCTTCGTAGGGGCATTTTTCTTTTCCTTCCACACAGACTGGCTTTCCCTTCTAGGAAGGAGATGAAACAGCATACAGGGTCCGCAGTGTTCCAAATGGCCCTCAGTTTAGTCAGTCAACCCCCCCCCCCAGCACACACTGTGCCCCTACGGGCTGGCAGCCATCGTGGCTCTGTTCTGCTGCTGTCAACTGTCAGTTTTGTCTGGAAACTCCTTCACTTTCTCCTCTTGCCTTCTCTCTGTGTCTGGCACAGCCTCGCACTTCTTGCCATCTCACTCAGGGCTCTGATTTTCTTCAGAAAAGCTGACCAAATAAATACAGATGTGATCCCCTCTGTAACCCCAGCATGAACATCGTGGTACGTCTCTCCCTAAGTCAGAGGTAGCTATCACCTCTCTTGATAGGTTTGAATCCATCATAGCACCCCAAATATGAAACAGATAGAAACCCCTCATGGGGGGACATGGATCCCCTGCTTCAGGGTTGTCTTCTGGCTTTACCTACGTGGACCGAGGCTCTCTTCTCCTCTGTTCTTTTTCTGAACTTCTCAGTAAGCCAGTCTCTCTCTCTCTCTCTCTCTCTCTCTCTCTCTCTCTCTCTCTCTCTTCACTTTGCATTCTGGTAAGAGCTGCATCAACTCACCCTGGCCCATCAAGTCACTGCAAGAGTGGGCACATCCTATCCCACTGAGGCCCAGCAAAGGCAGTCCAGTTAGGGGAACAGGAGCCACAGGCAGGCAGCAGAGCCAGGGACAACCCCCGCTCCAGTTGTTGGAGGACCCTCATAAAGACTAAACTGCACATCTGCTGCATGTGTGGAAGTGGGTGGCTAAGTCCAGTCAAAGTCTGCTATTGGGTTGGTGGTTCGTTGTCTCAGAGTTCCCAAGATTCCAGCTTAGTTGACTTTGTTGGCTTTCCTGTGGAGTTCCTACCCCCTTCTGATCTCTCAATCCTTCCCACAATTTGTCTACAAGACTCCCCTAATTCCATCCATCGTTTGGCTGTGGGTATCGATGTATGTTTCAGTCAGCTGCTGGGTGGAGCCTCTCAGAGGACAGACATGCTAGGTTCCTGTCATGCATGTCAGGAAGCCAGATTTTAAAGGTACAGGCAGAGTTGGCTTATTCCAAAATTGAGGATGGCATGTTACCCCAGGGGAGGCAGGACCTGGTTTGCAGTGGGTGCTGGTTACTGCAGGGGCACCTCTGACCTCCAGCTGGCTCTACTTCCTAATGGATGCTCAACGTTGAGCTTTCTCAAAACAGGGGCAGCAGCATATCCACATGTGCTTGTTATGCAGCTGGATGACTACAAATGCGAAGACATTCTGTTTTTGACTTGAAACCGCCTTTGTCTCCTGTCCTTGGTCACACATAGTCCTTCCTCACTATATATGGAAGAATTCATGAATCAGTTCTTCCTTTCCTATCCCAGATTTTATTTTTGGCTCTCGATGCTTATATTTTTCCAATGCCCTGGATAAGCTGGGACTGGCTTTGTACAATGTCACCCCTGAGAGAAGATATCTTTTCTTCAAAAACACAGAAAGATTTTTTTTTTCTACCAGTAAAGAACTGCAGTAACCACTATTGTTATGGTATGAACAAATGTCCTGTGATGTTTGGTGAAGACTTTGACCATGAGATTGTAGATTTCCTTTAGCACAAACAACCATGAGGAGTTGATGTCACACACAAAATAATTCACATTCTTTCATATTAACAGACCGGCTCTTTTCTGGTGCAGTGTATTTGGTACAATGTATTTTTTGAGAAAATATTTCTAATGGTGGACACAGTTACTAGATAGCTCATATTTGTTCTTCATTGAAAACAAGCAAATAAAACAAAAACCTTTTAAGAGCCTTGTAATATTGACTCATGCCTGTAATTCCACCTTCAAAAAGTGAAGACAGGAGCACCCAGACTTCAAGGTCCCCTTCGGCTCCATGCTGAGGCCAGCTTGGGCTGTGGAGAGCCTATCTCAGAAAATAACAGCAGCAGCATCAACTCTGAGGACACTGCCCTGGGCCCTCACTGATGGTCCTGCTGGCAATACAATTTGGAGGTTCCTATTTTCCTTGTATGCACTCTCGGTTTTAGGAAACTAACTTTCACTTTCATTTGTTTTGACTGTGTGGTGGTGAGGTAAGGACCGACTGTGGCGTAGGTCTGTGGGTGTCACTGCCACATTTTGTTCTCATCCTGCTGGTCCACCTTTATTCCTTATTGTTAATCTTTTGTGAAGTTTTCTATTCCAAAATGAGTGAGTGATATTCTTTGTGCATCTCATGCAGTGTGACTCAACACCTATTAAACTGTAGAAAGTCCTTCCCGGTCCCTTGAAATATGCAAGCCGAGAGGACAATCAGTGTCACAAGCCCTGTCAAAGCTCTAAAGCAGTTTGATTTGTGGTCGATATCCTGACCACATGGCTCTATAATCAGTGAGCCTTGATTTGATTTGAGTTATTTAAATCAACTACTTTGCTTCAGCAACTTAATTGTTTTGGAACTCTCTCTCTCTCTCTCTCTCTCTCTCTCTCTCTCTCTCTCTCTCTCTCTCTCTCTGTGTGTGTGTGTGTAACAACCAATTAGAGAAGAATTATTGAGTAGATATATTAGAAATAGATCTTAAACCCCTCAAAAATTACAGCTAGACCAAGTGTATACTAAAGCTCCGAATGACATTCCTAGGTTGATCAAGTTGATTGATTTGTTTGCTTAATTTGACCAAAATCCTAATCAATTTGATCACATGTCCAATTTGACTGACAGCTCATGCACAGTGCTGAATTAACCCTACAGTTTATTCAAAATGGTCATTGCAAGAGTTACTCTCTTCTGTTCACCTACTCATCCAGCGTGTGTTCTGGGAGCAGAGGTGCATTAAGGAATTAATCAGTCCCTGCCCTTGTTGAGTTACATATTAGGCAGAAAGAGTGAGCAAGAAAGCAAAGAATCCTCAAAGGCTGGTCCTGGGATGAGTACTCGAAAAGGGTGAGAACAAAGAGTTGAGGATACGGGCCATTTAGTCCCATGGGAGTGCACCAGCAGAAGTTAACATCTGAACCAAGAAACTCTAAGTACAGTCAACTCGCCATGTTGATCTGTCACCCGCCCACTTTCTTCTGGACCACAGCCTGGAAAATTTACTTTCCAATCAATTTCCTTACAGTTTATAAGAAAGTGCCTCTAAGTTGGCATCTGCCATCTCCAGAGTTTTCATTTCTGTAAGGATTTATAAATTGCGAAACATGTGCATATTTTTCTGAAAACCACAGAAAATATTTTATGATTCCTCTTTTCAGCCAACATATCTTTTCTAGTTTTTTCTTTTCTCTATGATTTAAGGGCCTCTTTTATTTTCTCACGAAATAATGGCTCTTGTAAACAACTCAAGCAAGTGCCCAGACAAAAGTCTATTCAGAATGTAGGGCTGAAACATCTCACCGCAAATGAAATATTTCTTCCTTCCAAGTCCTACTTGGTAACATTTTCATCAAATCCTCCAAATGTTGCTCCAAAATAACAAATGTCTTTGAAATTCTTGCAGTCCCAGCCACACGCTGCATCTGTTGTGAGCTATTGGTTTCCAATCAAAGGTTCCATCCACCCAGTTTGAAGTCAACTACAGAGAGCACCTGAAGCACTTGAAGTTTTGGCATAGTTTATTTAGATGACCTGAGATGCTAATTGCATTTGGGAGGTTCTCCAAGGGGAATTCATGGTTTCATGGAAACATCATAACTGCCCATGTAGGTTCAGCTTGTCTAAGTAAGAAAGACTCCGTTCTGTATGTAGAAGAAGGCAGATCACTCAAGGCCTTAGCCATTGTTCAGAAATAATATTGCCTAGGATGTGTTTGTATTCTCCACATGCCAAGCACTTCATTAAAACTTAAAAAAAAATTGTCAAACAACATGACTATTTTCATGAATAAGGAAACAAGCGTACAAACTTAACTACCTGGAGATCACAGAATTAAAAGCTGGCAGAATCAGGAAAAGAATACAACATTGTCGTCTGTTTCTGAGCTTCTCTGGGACCTCAGCCCTCTGGAGGAGTTGAGAGGGGGAAGACAGTGTGGATGACAGCAGGCTTAGTGGCCGGAAACCCTGGGTTCTAGACCAAGGACTGAGTCAAATAAGTTCTTCCTCTGTGGGCTTTACTTTCCGCATTCGTTGAATGACTAGGTTGAAATAAGTCATTTTTGAAGACTCAGGTATGGTTCCAGCTTGTTATATTTCAGCCACTGAATGACAAAGTCCCCACCTCGTTGGTTCCTAAAGCAAGTGAGACACAGGACACACACACACAGAGCTCGGAGACAAGGGCAAAGGAAACTGCCATAAACATAAACTTTTAACAGCTTGCTATCAGAACGAGTCATCAACCAATCAGGAGAGGTGCCAGGCCTTTGCAGTAGATTTGCCGGGCATGTGGCTCCTGAGGTCCTTGTTGATCTGTACTGATAAGCAGCGTAAGACACAGACTGACTGAGTGGGCTCCAACTTGTATTCTTTCAGAACCTGACTATCCCCAAAGGCCTATGGTTAAAGCCCTGGTTTTAGGCTGGCACTATTGAGAAATGGCACAGTCTTTCAGAGGTGGGGCCTAGAGGGAGGTCCTTTGGTAATTCAGGAAATATTCTTAAGCATGATTGTGAGGAGCCAGCCATTTCTTTCTGGTGATGAGCTGAGAAGATCTGCTTCCACAGACATTCTTACAATGCTATGCTGCCTCAACCACAGACACTGCTACCTAACCTATGAGGGGGCTTCACCTCCTCAGTGACTGGTGGCTGGCATTTTACTAACAGCACTTGAAGACTCAAAGACTTTGATTCACCATCCAAATTCAAATATCAAGTTAGCGTGTGAAGCCATCACCAGTTAGGTATGGCTAAGTGTGTAGATGACTTAAGATCACAGTTTAGCAAATGTGGGGAGGAAGAACACGTATACTGGGGACATGAGAGACGGTAAGTTAACCCAGCGATGGAGGGTCCAGCGAGGTGAGGCTGGGAATGCGGAGGACTAGCTCCTGTGGTAACTATGGTGACAAGGTTCCCTTTCCCCCCAAATGGAGCCTGCTAGTAGGAGAAAAAAAAAACCTAATGGAATCAGAAGCAATGAGAACAAAACTCAAACTCATAGAGGAAACCTCACCTCATCAGCATCTGCGTGGTAAGGAACATCCATTTGTGAATGTACTTAACTCATGTTGTGCCAAATTCATTGTGAGCCTCTTGCACAGTTCTGTGTCCTGACTGTGTCTGCAGTGAGTTCTGTAGCACACCCACGGAAATAGCAGCTCACATACAGAGTTCCTTTCTACCAGTTCACCCTTCCTCCTCCATAGGGTCTTTTCTCTAGATTTTTTTTCTTCCAGTAGTGTTTGTGACTTTTATGGAAATACCTGTTAAAATAGCTTTTATTTTTTTCTTAAAAAAATAAAAAATAAAAACTCTAGCCTTCCTTATAGCCATCTAAAAACGTTCAGACTTATTTGGATGATTAGAAAGTGGATTAACATTGCAGGTCAGCAACCAGGCAGTAGTGGTTCGGCGGAGGCGGAGGCGGAGGCAGAGGCAGGCGGATTTCTGAGTTTAAGGCCAGTCTGGTCTACAGAATGAGTTCCAGGTCAGCCAGGGCTATACAGAAACCCTGTCTTCAAAAACCAAAAACCAACCCCCTACACACACACACAAAAGAAAATATTTGGGGGGCTGGAGAGATGGCTCAGCAGTTAAAAGCACTGATTGTTCTTCCAGAGGTTCTGAGTTCAAATCCCAGCAACCACATGGTGGCTCACAACCATCTGTAATGAGATCTGATGCCCTCTTCTGGTGTGTCTGAAGACAGCTACAGTGTACTTTCATATAATAAATAAATAAATAAATAAATCTTAAAAAAAAATTTGCAGGCTAGCTATTTGGAAAAGGGTCTTTCCAAGGCTGCCTATCTTGTATGGAAGAATTATTATACAGCCTGAAGTTAAGCCAGAATAAAATTTTCGGTGCAATTGAATAGTAAGAATAGATTTTCAAATGCCTCTGAGCGGCTTCCAGCTCTATCAAGCTCTATTCAACTGTCCTTGAAGATACCAACAGGTGACTGGATTTGACCTGATTTCTCCAGGAACAATTGGATTGCTGCTGTGTAAGGCAGCTGACTCTGACTCTCACCGTCTCAGCCAAAGTTTGCTGATATGAGAAAAGAAAAAGAAAATGTGGGCTTGAAAAACACGCAGTGGACGTCAGCTAAGAAGTCATCGGATAACTTTGGTCTCACTTCATTTCTTCTGTTTTGAGAGGGATTCTTATGTAACCCAGGCTGGCCTCCAGTTCACTGTATAGCCACACATGACTCTGACCATCTACCATAATGGGCTTACTAAACAAACCTCTTTGTAACATTTGTGTACTGTTCCGCCGGAGCAAGGCAGTGAGGTGACTGACACATGTTCATGAACAGCTCTGTGCTATACCAGGGACTGTGCTGAGTTGTAAGGTTATAGGGACTAGAAAGAAACCACTTGATCTCCCTTAGTCCTTGATCTCCCTTGTACAACACTCCTTTTGTGATTTCAGGCTGATTTGAGCTCTGGAGAACCCACTTTGTGGGCTGCTGAATCCATACAATACGGGAGCCTTTGTTCAAGGTTGTAAAGATGGAACTTGTGGTCTTGGTTTAAGCCAATCAATATTTGCCCAATGACTACAATGATTGGTTGAAGAGATATCAAGTGACCTAACCTGGTCCAATCAGAACGAATCTCAGACTTCTAGGCCAGCCTTCTGAAGACACTTGCTCTTTCTGCAAGCTGAAAGGGCGTTTGTTCTTTCATCTGCCTGAAAGGCTTAGAATCCTAGGTCAGTGGGGTTTAATCCTTCAGTATGGCAGGAGGCTCAGCCAAGAGAGGACGAAGAACAGCTACAGCGAATTATTCAAGCCAATTCTAATCATTGCTAATCTTGCCCTATGCTGTGCTTTATGGTTGTGTTGGTTTGGTTTGGTTTGGTTTTTGATTACTTCGTAGTTCAGAGTAAATTGTTCAGTAGACCTAAGCAGAAAAAGAGGCTGTCCCGAGTCTATCTTTCATCTCAAACACATCAGGCTCAAGAAAACTGAGGCTAATAAGAAGAGAACCAAAGAAATATAGCAGTATTTGCGGGGCAATGTTGTGTAGTCTTTCTTCTCTCTATAGAGTACACAGCAAGTGCACACCTTCATCTCCAAGAGGATTCTGACCCTACTGGGCGAAAAGTGAAAGAAAAGGTAGATACCAGATTCAGGGCCCTAAGTAACCAATGCAACTCCCGAGTTGGCAGTGAGTTCATTTCCTGTGTGCCTCTGCTGCCACATCAGGTATGCACAACCCTGAGGTGAGCCTGAAGGAAGCATGTCCCACAGAAGCAACCAGCAACCCAGGACCACAGAATGGGAAGCGACAGATCCAGGAATTCCTAATTTGCTCAACGCGGTTGATTTTCTTCACAAAGGCCGGAGGAGAGGTCTGAGTTCTGGAAAGAGCAGTGTGAACTAGATGAGCAGAGAGCCTGCTGGCTGAGAGTGCCCTGTCCAGAGTCTGTGAGTACTGACTCTGGGGTGCCATTTGAGAGCCGCCCCAAAAGCCTCTCTGCTTTGACTGTGACAGTAGGAATTTGGGCATGTTTTAGATGACAGAAAAAAATGAACTACCCAATAGCAATATATAGGTATACGCACATACATTCTTGAGACAGGGTCTCATGTAGCACAGGATGGCCTCAAACTCGTGTGTAGTTGAGGATGACAGCGAATTCCTGATCCTTCTGCCTCTCTCTACCAAGGATGGGAGTTACAAGTTATCATGCCTGATTTATATTGTGTTGAGGATCCACCCTAGAGCTCCATGCACATTAGGCTAGCAACCTAAACTCCCATCCCAGGCTGGCCTCCAACTCAGAATTCTCCTGCCTCATTTTGTTCAATACTTGCCTACTGGTGTGTGTCAGCCCAATAACAATCTTAAAGGAAGCTTGATAATCTGAAGCTTTGTCATACAGCTTCAAACGCTGCAAGATCCTTTACCTAACGATGACCACTGCTACCTTGCGTGTCTATTTTCACTTTGCCATCATCATCTTGACCTTGGTGATAAAGGGCAGTGAATGCGGCCTTGGCATTCAACTTCTGTTTTTGTCCCCCTGTCCTTTAGAGGGCAGAAAGCTTAGAGCATTTGCTGACCCCTCTTGCAGCTAAATTTCCTGTCGCAGTTTAGGTTTCTCCAACTGGATCCACCCACATAAGGTTTGAAAAGTCAACGTGGGATAGTATTTCTGCAGTGTTTCTCATCCCAGGCAAACATATTTGTAAACACATAACATTTTTTTTTTTTTTAACAATAGGATTGTAGTGTCCTGTGTCTGGCTTCATGGGTATCCAGAGGTGGGCTGTGGAACATTTCCTGCTTACCAAAGCATATCTAGCAGGCATGGGTGTGACTTCAGAGCCTCTAGCTGTAGCAGCAGTCATGTCCTTCTCCCTCCTTGGGGCACTGCCAGGGCACCATTGAGTAGTCAGCGCCTCCCGTGGGAATCATGGAAGCCTCTGCTTCCACAAGGCCATGGTTTCCCTGTGGCTGTTCTGCATAGTTCTTTAACAAAGCCCGTTGCTTTACCGCATTGTCTTACTGCAGCTCACTTACCAGTGAGCAAAGGCTCCTAGCACTCCTGTAAGTCTGCTCTCAGCCTTTCTTGTTTTCTGTCACTGAACCCTGACTGAGGCAATCACCAGGATAGAAAAGGACTTGTGAAGAAGGACCGACAACTTCGAGCACTAAACAAAGAAAATAGAACTCCCTTCTCTCCCCTCACGGAGTTCATATTCCATTACAAAGAATAGAGAGATGCAAATCAATTGATGGCCAGGAAAGGTGAACCACATATTGATCAGGGAGCAGAGAATAGGAGTGGGGAGAGGCTACAGAAAGGCACTCGGTTTGATTACCAAACTTAAAACTGGATAGGCCTGAGAGGAGAACATAAGGGAAAGACAACAATGGATTTGACAATGATTTCTTTTAAAAAAATATTTATTTTATGTTATAATTGTGTGTGCATGAGTGCAGATGTCTCCAGGGGTTTCAGATCTCCCAAACCTGGAATTACATGCAGTGAGCTTCCTGACATGGGAAAGTTCTGGAAATCAGACTTAAGTCCTCGGCAAGAGCTATGCCTGCCCCTCATCACTGATATCTCCAACCCTTGTAATGATCTCTTGACATAATACCCAAAGTGCTGGCCACAAAAGGAAACATAGATCAGCTAGACTTGATCATAATGAAAATTTTCTACATCCAAGGTCACTATCAAAGGAATGAAAAGATAACCCACAGAATGAATGAAAATGTATAATATAGGAGGAAGAACTACAATTAGACAACCAGATTTTAAAATGAGCTCATAACCTGAATAATTTTTCTCCAAAGAAGATGTACGTCTGGAGGATAAGGAAACACACAGCTGATGTTCATCATCCCTAGTTTGTTAGGGAAATGCTAATTTGACTACAATAAGATACTAGTTCATATTATTTAAGATGGTAAAAAAGAAACAACAAAAATAATAGTTGGCAAGGATGAGAAATCCAAGCATATGGGTGTTATTTGGTAGGAATGTATAATGTTACAGCCCCTTTAAAGGATATGGTAGTTACTCAAAAATATAAATTGCTGTATAAATCAGCAGTTCCATCCCAAAGTAAAGGATGGCAAGGCTTAGCCATTTGTACAATGTTCACAGTAGCATTAGCCACAACAGCCAAACATGTAAGAAACCCCAAGTGTTCACCAAAGGATGGATAGACAAATAAAATGTAGACAAATAGTAGAGTCCTTTCATAGCCAATCATGGGAGTAAATTCTCACACATACCACAATCTGGATGAACCTTGAAAATGTACTAAGCAAAATAAATCCTCACAAGTAGGTAAATATTGCAATGAGCTGCCTGGAGCATTCAAACTCACAGAAGCAGGAAGGTTTCTAGAAGTGAAATTGCTTCATCTTATGGTAAAGCCCATTTTTAACTTTAGGGGAAACCTGCCACAGTGTTCTCATGGGGTTGTCACATTTTTTAAGCCAGGTACTGCAGACAGTTAAATAAATAGAATCAAGAAGTAGTGATTACCAGGGCGGGGAGGAAGTGGTGTAATCTAAGATGTGCTGACAAATGGTCCTGTGCGCTTCAACACTCTGAGAAGTGGGTTCTGGAAGCCATTCATGTTCAAGTGTGTTTGCCTCAGAGTGTCTTCCAAGGCCGGTTGCCTAGGCACAGGCTGGTTCTCTGACCCTGTGACAAGACGAAAGGAAAAGGTCAAAACAGCCTGAGAGTAAAAACACCACGTCCCTGAGCACAGCAAGGGGGAGAAGCTGTTCCTAACAGACGGTTACTATTATTTATTCTATGGCATTAAAAAACAATGTCTGCCATGAGAATAGGAAGTCCCACAGATGGAAACCCCAGCATCGCTGTTTCTGCATGGCTTCCTCAGTCATTTCTGCTGGATGATGTAAGAGTTCCTGTGAACAATGTTACTTTTGTTCTCTCTGGTAAGGTTACTCCTGTGGTCTCTGCTGGATATCGCAAACTCCTGGTTTGATCAGGCTTTACTCTCTACCTGCTATTTGCTGTATCTTCTCTTTTCCTATTGCTTACTATATAATCAATAAACTTAATCATTTGAAACTGAGAGTATGGGTATAATGAAAACTGTAATATGCATGGGGGGGAATAAGAGGGTATTGTTAGGTAGGCACAGTTTCAGTTTCAAAAGTTGATGGTTGGGGTTATATAACCATGGGCATGTACTAAATGTGGTTCAACTGCATACCTGATGGTAAAAATGGTAATTTTTATGTTACGTGCAGTTTTACTTTTGTGATGGCTATTCCCAGTTGTCAGCTTGACTATATCTGGAATGAACTACAGTCCAGAAATGGAGGGCATCCATGTGATCTAGATCTTGAGGCTGAAACACTCAGGCTTTTTGATTCAGATCTTGAAGCATAGTGGCCATGAAAAGCTTAGGCCCAGGCAAGGTGGTACACACCTTCTATCTGGGCCACACCTTCTCCTGGAGGCCTACATAAGGACAATGGAAGAAAGAAGGCTCCCTTCTGCTCCTGCTCGTACTTGGCAGCACATCTGTTGGAACCTAACATCTTCAGGATTTCAGCTTATGCAGAAGACCAGCTGAAACACCCAGCCTCGTGGGTCTGAGCAGCTACTAGATTCTTGGACTGCCTATTCACAGCTGCCCATTGTTGGGTTAGCTGGACTGCAGCCTGTAAGTCATTCCAATCAATTCCCTCAATATAGAGACATTCCGTCCGTTCTGTGACTCTAGAGAACCCTGACTTATACAACAATGATTGAAAAAATTAGAAGCATCTACAAGATGGGTTTTCACAAGGAAAAACTGAAAGAGGTCTATGCCTTCATAGGATGTAAGAAAAGGAAGAGGTAAAAGAGAAGACAGAAACATAGTGGAGAATCCTGGAGAACTTGAAGACTGGCTTTTGTTATTCATGCCTCACCCATACACACATTTGCACACTCACTCACCCCTAGACACACTTGCATACTCACTCACCCCTAGACACACTTGCACACTCACTCACCCCTAGACACACTTGCACTCACTCATCCCTACACACACTTGCCCGCTCACTCACCCCTACATGCACTTCGACAAGAATAACACACATATTCTATATGGGGCATTACTTTTTTAAATGAGAAATTATGATGCCTCTGTCTAACATGGATGCTATACGTTCCAATCAAGGCAGAATTTCATGATCCTGTGTCTCCATATTTCAATCTCAGACTCAATTCCTCAGCAGGATATTGTTAACGCATTTATAATATTAGATAACCATTTGAAAACCAGCATAGAGTATAATCATCCAATCATCCAGGCTAGCTTGTAATGGGCATACCGTGTGGTTTTATTACTTTGTTCGTCTCCGTGACATCATAGTAAAAAATCTGATTCAATTATGGGAGATAATCTGCTAGAAAGAAGTGCCAATGGTGTTTTTTTTTTTGTTTTTTTTTTTTTTTTTTTTTTTTTTTTAAAGGAGCCATGAGTTCAGGAATGCTTTGATTGCAAAGTAATTAATTCCAACGGGAACCTCTCTGAGAGGAGACAGCTTATTTGGTCATGAGAGCTTTCATGGTCATGAAGAAGAAAGGGAGGCACAATTCTTTTATTAAATTGGCATTGCATCAGGAAAAAAAGAGCTAAAATATGATTGATTGCGAATATAATGTGGGCGATGGGAACAGCTGGTTCAGGCATAAATAAGGCCGACTCTTCAACATATGGCACCAATTTGTGTTCATGCCGCTGTAGTCCACCTTTTCAAGCTGAGACGTCTTTTGCAAGATGGGTTGTTTCCTTCAGTGTGAAGCATGTAGCTTCAGGGAGAGAGGGAGTGTCTTCCCGGGCTGTCCTTGAGGGGGAGTAGCTCCATAGTAGCACAGGAACTTGTAGGACATGTGTGTCTCTAGCTGCAATTTATTACAGTCGCAGCTGTAAACATTAGAATGAGACAGCGTGAAGTCCAGTGAACTTGATTGGAAATTGAACTCTTAAGTGTCCAGGCAGAAGCTCTCCAGAGGTTTAAGCCTCTAGATTTCTAATGAGAGACTGAACGACTGGCTTCTCAAAGCACAAAAGATGGGATTTTGTTTTAGGCCTTTGACTCTGAACCAAAAAGGATTTGACTGTGTTTATTAACATGAACAAAACCGTAGAGGGCAGAGCAGCTTTGATATAGTTGGTAGCAACAAAGAAATCGTCCTTCCACCTTAAAAATAAATCAGAGTTGTGACAATGTCTCTCTTCTCTGTAGTGTACCAGTTTGGGGGTAGCCTCAGCCCCCATGGCAGTCACACAGAGCTTGACCACTGGCCCCTGGGCTCTGCTGCTGTCATCTCACACAAGAAATTGTGGAAAAAAAATACATTTGTAGGGAGTCTTATTGCTGCCCACTGTATAACAGTGAGAACAATGTTTCCTTTGGATTCTATGCCTGCCCCTTTCTTAAGGACACAGAACTTTGATCCTTATATCCCCTAGTTTTCTGAGGAAAGGGTTTTAACCAGTAGCATGGGCTACAATCCTTCCCTCTTGGCCTGATGCTGACAATCCTTTGCGAAGTCAGCCCACAGCTGGCTGTGCATAATTTTTCCTGTTACATCCTTGGTGAACCTCCTTCCCAGCAGCCTTCCTCTCCCCGTGCAAAAGTCTCCCATGAATCCCAAGCATCTATGGTTGCATGTACGTCCTCAGCAACGCTGCAGTGTTCTGTGGGGTCCCTTCTAATGTTGTTTTTTAAGCTCCGTTGCTGACACATCCAGGAGCTCCTGGTGCTAGAAGTCGCCAAGTCTGATCTCTGGGATGGAGCCTTCGCTTTGGGTTCTGATCCAATGAAACACAAACAACTGACATTTCCTCCCTCAGAAAGGACGCATGTCAGTATGTTTCAGGCGGGCATGGCAGAATATATCTAATTCTTCCGTTTTTTAAAAAATATATTTGAAAACCCCATCTTAGTGTGTAATGGATTTCAAAATACTTATTTCCACCCAGATTTCTAAATTATGAAGTTCATCTCAAAGATTGAGGATACCTTCTAAAGGGCCTTGGAAATGTCCATAAAAATCTATCAACTAAATAATAAATGAAAAGATAAACTTGGTTCCTCCCTCCCTCTACCTCCCATGATTATTTCCTTCCCCCTTCTGAGTAGGACTGAAGCATCCACACTTTGGTCTTCCTTCTTTTTGGGCTTCATATGGTCTGTGAGTTGTATCATGAGTATTCCGAGGTTTTTTGTTTGTTTATTTGTTTGTTTTTTGTTTTTGTTTTTTTGGCTAATATCCACTTATCAGTGAGTGCATACCATGTGTGTTCTTTTGTGACTGGGTTACCTCAGTCAGGATATTTTCTAGTTCCATCCATTTGTCTAAGAATTTCATAAATTCATTGTTTTAAATAGCTGAGTAGTACTCCATTGTGTAAATGTACCACATTTTCTGTATCCATTCCTCTGTTGAGGAACATCTGGGTTCTTTCCAGCTTCTGGCTATTATAAATAAGGCTGCTATGAACACAGTGGAGCATGTGTCCCTATTACAAGAACATCTTTTGGGTATATGCCCAGGAATGGTATTTCTGGATCCTCAGGCAGAACTATGTCCAATCTTCTGAGGAACCCCAGACTGATTTCCTGACTGGTAGTACCATGAAGGATCAGGTGTGGGGGGAGACAGGGGAGAAGTACAGAGGGTCAGAAATTTGAACGGAGTTGTGTGGCAGTGGGGGGATGAGGAACTAGGGGTAGCCACTAGAAAATCCCAGATGCCAGGAACCCAAGAAGTTCCCAGGACCCAACAAGGATGACATTAGTCGAAATACCCAACAAAGGGGAGACAGAACCTGTAGAGACCATATCCAGAGGATAGGCACAGTCCCCAGATGAGGGATGGTGCCACTCACTCATCTCAAAACTATTAATCCAGAATTGTTCCTATCAAAAGGAAATGCAGGGAGAAAGAGTGGAACAGAGACTGAAGGAAAGGCCATCCAGAGACTGTCCCACCTGGGGATCCAGACCACATGCAGACACCAAACCCAGACACTATTGCTGATGCCAAGAAGCACTTGCTGGCAAGAGCCTTGTGTGGCTGTTCCATGAGAGGCTGTGCCACAGCCTGACCAATACAGATGCAGATGCCTGCAGCCAACCATGGGACTGAGCATGGGGACTGCAATGGAGGAGTTAGGTGAAGGACTGAAGCAGCTGAAGGGGTTTGCAACAATATCAACCCAACAGATCCCCCAAAGCTCCCAGGGACTAAACCACCAACCAAGGAGTGCACATGGAAGGACCCATGGCTCCAGCTGCATATGTAGCAGAGAATGGCCTTATCTGACATCAATGGGCAGGAAGTCCCTTGATCCTATGGAAGCTTGATGACCCATTATAGGGGAAAGCTAGGGCCCTGAGGTGGAAGTGGTTGTATGAGTGGGGGAGCACCTTCATAGAAGCAGGGGAAGGGGATGGGGGTTTATGTAGAGGAAACTGGGAAGGGGAATAGCATTTGAAATGTAAATAAATAAAATAACCAATAAAAAATGAAAAAAAGAATAAGAAAATATAAGCTTGGCCCCATAAGAATTCCCTGACTCAGGAATATATCCAACCAATGAAATACAAATAGACAACACTTCTATATCTAATTACTTTTCTGTATGCAATAGTTGCTTCTTCTCCAAGAAGCTTCTGAAAGAGCCCAATGAGGGAAGAGTGGGACAGAGATAATCAAGAGGACAGATACTCTTTGGGTCTGGAGTGACCTACCAGGGATCCATGCCATTGTAACATCACCACTGCAGTCATAGAAGCTGTGATTTCCTGCATGGACTTGTGTGTGATTAGACCTGCCCATATCCTTGAGCTGCCCATCCCAGACCCAGAACCTGTAGGCTGATACTGCTAGTGAGTGGAGAGGGGAGGGGCTCCTACTGCTCTGAACCTTCCTGAATATTTACACACATCTGGAGGACAATTTTCTTTAGAGGTAATCCACTGGTAAAGAGCTCCAGGACCCTGTAGCAACCAGAATGAAATGTAGTGGGTCACCGAGAGGAAGGAAGGAATGAAGGGAGGGAGGGAGGGAGGGAGGAATGAAGGAAGGGAGGGAGGAATAAAGGAAGTGAGAAAGGAAGAGAGGAAGGAAGAGAGGAAAGCAGGGAGGAAGAGAGGAAGGGTGGGAGGAAGAGGGGAAGGAAAGGAGGGAGGAGGCAAGGAAGGAAGGAAAGGGTGAAGGAGGGAGGAAGGGAAGAAGAAAAAAGATTGGTTGGGGGAAAAAGAGAACAGGAACATGAGAGAGGAACATGATAAAAATGTTTACAGGTAAAATGCCACAATGGAGCATATTTTGTATAATAAACATATTTTAATAAACAAATTAAAAACAGCAAGCAAAAGTCCTAAACCGTATCAGATCTGTCATGTTGTCTGCCATACTGTGAGTGAGTTGCTGTCTCTTCTTTTGATACTAGTCTTTGAAATGCCAATATTTTTGATTTTTTAAAGTTTAATTTAGAATTTTTCTTTTTGCTTTGGTTTTGGCGCCACGTTCTTGCAAGCATTGGCCAATACAAAGGCATGCAGACTTACATCTATGTTTCTCTCTGAGAGTTCTATAATTGTAGCTTTTACACTTGTAATACTTGGTATGAGGTAAGGCTCAACTGCGTTCTTTCCCACCCAGTTGTCCAGCATCAACTGAGGAAACGACTGCTCCTTCTCCAGTGAGTAATGTTGGCATCCCTGAAAAATAAATTCTCTACTTTTGTGTGAGTTATTGCTTCCTTCTCAAGTCTGTCCTTTGGGGCTCTGCATGTATTTTCTTGCCATTTTTTTTATTTTGATCATTATAAATGTGGAATAAGTTTTGAAATGAAGAAGTAATTTGCTCTAGTTCTTTCCCTTCATGTTTGTTTTAAAAGTTCAAGATCTCTAAGACCCCATAAGTTCAGTATTTAGTTAATAATTAAATGGTTATTATTTTTAACGCCTGGAATCGAAACCAGCAAGCAAGTGAATAAACCCTCCAGTCTTCCAGGAGTTCTGTTGATGTGTCAAGACATAATTTCAACAGCTAGGAAGTCTGCGACTCTGCCTTAGTCTTCATTTAAGGCCAGTTAGAGGTTTGAAAACCACTTGGGTCTTTCCTGAGCATCAACACAGCCTTGGAAAGAGGTGCAATCTCCTAGATTTTGAGAAGTGTCTTGGAGCTTTGCAAAGCATATATTCCCTGTAGCTATAGCATCCCATGCCAAGACTTAGATCACAAAAATTTTGGCTTCTTTATCATTTATGTAAACATTAAATTTTATCTTGGACAGCAAGAACTAAATCATTTGCCCATAAGATTTTTTTTTTAATTTAAATAAATGGTCCTTATCTTGTATCAGCCTAAGTTTTAGATCAATGAGGTAAAGACAAGCTTTCTGAGAAAACCCTCCAGGAAGCCAGCAGACAGACACGAAAACCATCTTGCAGTGATGTCCGCCCCCCACATTCCTCTTTAAGGTATGGGGACGTCGGGTACTACTTTGAAGGGTGGTTTTGAGCTCTGGGTGGAAGGTTGGCCTAGGGTGAGTTGAAAGGCTATCAGGCTCGTCGATGTTATTGAGATCAGCTCTGTTTCAGGGACAAACACCCCTAGGTTGTGAGTGTTTTTAGTCCCCATTCAACTATTTAAAAAACTATGATTTTGATTGTTTTGACAGTTATTTTCATTACGGTTATAGAGCAGTCTTTTGGAGTCCTGTCATTCACGTTTTTCTCAGCCACGAGCCTTTGAAAGGTACATGTTAATAAAAATTTCATAACTGGATTCTTTAATATATTATGAAAATAATGGTGGATATATAACCTCAGGAAAGAGAGAGGGAAGGAGAGAGGAAGGGAGGGAGGAAGGGGGAGGGAAGAAGAGAGAGAGAGAGAGATCGTTTACCATGAAGGCATTGACATTCCTATTTGCACATGGGAGTCAGACATTTCTTGAAAAACTCTCAATATTTGTTGTCTAAACATCTACTTTAAAAAGTAAACATTCTAAGAAGATTGTGACAGATACTTTAGTATGTACCATGCAGAAAATGTCTTATCATGCTCAGAAGTATGAGTTTTTAAAATGAAAAGATATTGTTCTCAATTAATATCACATTCTTTTTCTAAATTCTCTGTGTATTAATCCCCCCTTCCAAAAACAAAATAAACCAAAAATAACAAACAAACAAACAACCACTGCCAATGCGCTGACTCCCTGGCGTCTGTGTTATATCTTGACACTGGGTGTTTCAGATGGAAAAGTAGTCAACCTAATACAAATAGTGATTCCACTAAAAAAAAGAGAGAGAGCGCAAATTCAAGCTATATAAAGCTTCAGGATCTCCTAAAAAGATGAATTGCGTTAAATGCCTTTGACATAAATGTGATTTTATTTTGATTTTTAAAAATTATGTGTATGGGTATTTTGCTTGTTTGCATGTCTGTGACTGACATGCGTGCAGAGCCTGTGGAAGGCATTGGATGTCCTGGAGCTGGAGCTACAGATGGTTGTGAGCCGCCATGTGGGTGACGGGAATCTCACCTTGGTCTTCTAGAAGAGTAGCAAGTGTTGTCAACACTGCACCATCACTCCAGCCTGAGAATGAGGTTTTAGGTCCAGATCAGAAGTTTAACATTCCAGATGAACTTTCCTGGTTATAATAGAAGCCCCAAAGCAGTAGCAGTTCTCTCGGTAGGTGGGGAAATATGGAGCAAGGTGGGTTTGTAGTTAGTGGCATATGCACACATAACCAACCATAAACACGTATTCATACCCTACTAACTAAAGCAGAAGGTTTTGCTATAACTTACTAATATTCTGGGTCTAATATATACTTGTCATTCCAACTACTTGGGAGATTGAGGCAGGAGGATTATGAGTTATACTGACTGGTTTTACGTCAACTTAATACAAGCTAGTGTCATAAGAGAAGAAGGAGCCTCAATTGTCAGGAAGTCTACATAAGATCCAGCTATAAGGCACTTTCTCAATTAGTGATCTAGGTGGGAGGGCCCAGCCCATTGTGGGTGGGGTCATCCCTGGGCAGGTGGTCCTGGGTTCTGTAAGAGAGCAGGCTGAACAAGCGAGGGGAAGCGAGCCAGTAAGCAGCACCCCTCCATGGCCTCTGCATCAACTTCTGCCTCCAGGTTCCTGCCGTGCTTGAGCTCCTGTCCTGACTTTCTTTGGTGATGAACAGCAGTGTGGAAGTAAGCCAAATCAACCCTTTCCCCTACAGCTTGCTTTTCTGGTCACGGTGTCTCGTCGCAGCAATAGAAACCCTAACTAAGACAGTACAAGGCCAGTCCTAGAAAATCAGTGAGTCCTTCTCAAAATAAAACAACATAGGTTAGAGTATAACCCAGTCTGGAGGACTCGGCGCGTGTGAGAGCCAGGCTGCTGTCTCCAGGACTGGATAACCTTCTCACGGGTGTTTTTAATGTATGTACACAATGAGAGAGGCATATGAATGCTTTGTACAAAGCCAAGGTCAGATACACCAAGACACTTGAACTTGGGTGTATGTATTTTCTCTCATGCACACTGAAACTTAAATATATAAGATTAGCTAGAACTTACAAAATCTGGGGCCTTTGGGAGAACTAAATTTTTAAATGTATGCAAGTGATCTAGTGTTGTATTGCTTTGCTTTTGTGAAAGGGTTCTTTGATTATGTGTTTATAAACCTGAGCTCTTAATAATAAAAATATTTGACATTTTAGCTTATAAAATTGTCAAAAAATATTTACTTCAAATGAAGACAGAGAGGAAGCTTGTGAAAATACAGGGCACAAATAGTCATACATTGCACTTTACAAAGGGAGACTTGAGAATGTCTTCCTGTCAAAGGGTTTGTGCTAAGCGTCACACCAAGCCCAGCCCTGTACAGAATGTTTTCCCAAACAGAAAGGGCCACCGACTCTTGAGAAAAGTCAATGGAAAGGTCCAGCAGTTTCAGATTTAGTAAGTGTAGATTCAATATTGAAAATATTAAATGTTATGAAAGAACAAAGCATCATTATACCAAGTACGCTGTGAATACACACTGGCCAGATAAACAACAGTCATGTTGTTAGAAACATATTAAATTGAAGTATACATCAAAATACTGTAATATGACCCAGGAATCCTGATTCTGTTCTTTAATTTCAGATAACCAGTGTGAAGAATTTTTGAGAAATTTAATGTGCCTATTTGTGGATATACCAATTTACATTATCTAGAGAGATTTATGTTTGAAAATAGACTGAATGGCTAGGTCCCCTACTATCATGGTTGCGATTTGTTTTATTCACAGGGTTTCACTGTATATAGCCCAGGCTTGCCTTAAACTCTTGACTACCTTCTGAGTGCTGGCATTACAGGCATATACCTCCACATTTGGCCTATTTAAACAGCTGGAGTATGTAGAGCATATAGAATTGTAGTTACTCTTAGTGCCCCTTTTAGTCTCCTCAGTATCTTGGTTGATAATCTACCTGACTAGTGGTAGCTATTTATCTCATGCTCAAGCTGCCTGGACCTTTGGCATATCCGTACATTATCTCTCCTACACATCTAACTGTAATGGCTGTAAGGAAAAGAGATGCTTTAAACCTGGGAGCCCAAAGAGTAGGGCCATGGAGACAACACATATCTCACAACGATAACAAATTGCCCTAAGATTTAAGGCAGATGGACATGGGTAATAATGAACAGAGTCTGGGGCCCCAACTCTAGTGCCTACAGAAGGTCCAGCCTGCAACCCTGCAGACCGTCCACAGCTTCAGGACCGCTGCCGACAAGAGTGAGGGCTGCTGCTGGAAACAGGGTAAGTGACCGAGCATCTCTGTGTCTCTCTCAGATGCCTGGGATTCTGAACGAGGATAAAAATCCTACAGAAAACTGTGTTGGTCATGCCTTTCAGTTCCCCAGGATGGCACAAAGTTGATGCTACCAAGAGTGTAGTAGGAAAGACCTTTCCTCACTCCTTCCAACCATGCCTCCGTGTGCCAGCAGCCGAGAAGAACCCTCCATTGCCCTCGGCAACCACGGCAGAAAACACAGAACCCAGGGCCTCAGGAGGGAGCAGGAGTCTCCCCACTACCTTCCTAGATGCCAGGAGCTGTGTTTATGTCTGCTGAGGCAGACAAGTGGAAGATTCTTCCCTGGGGAAAGTAAAGAACTCCTTGGAAGATCTGTGTATACATCCTGACAGCGACGTTCTCCCCTCGGCAAGACCCGGAGTTTTCCGTCAGGATTTGAGCATCTTCTCCATACTTATGAACAGCCATGTGTGTGAGAAACAGAGGCCAATATCCACAGACAGAAGAGAGGAACCCCCGAGGAAACAGACAAGGAGACGCGAAACGGCAAGGCTCATCTTAATTAAAATCCGCAGAGAGATATTGCAACCCTGAAACAGAAGGAGCCTTAAGTATGTTGGGAATTGAAAAATCACAGCAGAAATGAAAGCTTCTGAACATTCTGGAGATGAAATTGAGGAAATCTCCTAGAAAAGCCGTGGGGGGGAAAGAGTTGGAAAAGAAGAGGAAGAAAATGAGAAAATTAGAGTTGAGTTGAGGATCTAAGCATTTTACAAAGATAAAACGGAAAGGGAATTATTAAAGAAAGTATGTAACAATTCCCAGGACCGAAGGCCTCACATCTCCAGACATAAAGAGTTCAGGCACTCTGCACAAAGAAGAATTTCAAAAAAAAAAAAGACCCATGTTAATGTGTATTACAGAGAAGGAAAGCAGGTCACATACAAAAGATCGGGCATCAAAGAGACTTACCACTGGCACCGCATAGAAGGCTGGAAAGCAATGGAGTGTGGCTACAAAACCCGAGAAAAAGCCAATTCCAAACCCAGATTCTTAACCCAGCCAAGTTATCAATCAAGTATGTGGGTAAATAGTCAGTTTTACATACTTGTATCACATAACATCACATACATCCTTTCTCCAAGAACCCCTGGAAGATGCTCTCTAAGAAGAACTGTTAAGTAAGTTTACTAGGGTTACTTATAGGAGCCTGGGTGACTGAAAAGGGGTACCACTCAAAACCCACCACAGCACGGGTAGCTAATCATGAAAGCTGCATTTTGGGGTCCCCTGCCCAACTTTCAGGCAGTTCCACAGAAGAGTCCGCGTTCCCCTCCCCCTCCACTGCAACTGCGCTGGCTTTCTAACCTTACAGAGGGGACCCTGTGAGTTTTGTAACTTCCCCGAATCTCATTAGCTTCCTGGGTTTTCTGAGCCACACCTCGCTCCAGAGGGAAATGTTTCAATTTTAAAGAAATTATTACACAATAAGAGATCTGGAGCTGGAATCGTTGAGTCAGCTCAGGGAGGGTACAGGGCTGCAGCCAAGGACCTGGGGTGCAAGGGGGCAGGGCTCCTGAGATGAATGGGATCAAACCAGACCAAGATAAAGATGGTGTGTGATCAAGATGGGCAGGGATCTGACTTAATGGAAAAAGTATGAAGAGCTTGTTGCAGAGAAGTTTAAACAGTAGGAAAAAATGTTGACAATTAACTAAATGGCAAAGCAACATAAGAGCATTTTAATTGGCTTACTAATGTACATTTACCCAGCCATAATTATATAATTTTGATGTTAAAAAACCAAAGACCCCATTTTTAATCACGTTGGCGAACGATAGTCAAAAAACAGTAATAGCGAAGAATCCGTTTAAAAAATACAGTAAGCAAAGATTTCCCGAGCTCCTTCTGTGTGTCCATCTCAGGCTAGGCTGCACATAGCTCCACTGATGTATGCAACAGCAAGGACAGTGGGCACAGACTGATGGGAGAAACTCACACGTAATCTATGTTAATCAGATGATGCCAGCAAATTCCCCAAAGCCTTGGTTACAGGTGTGTCCTGTTCCATTCTGAAAGCTTTGATGCTTAAAGTGGATGGTGATTCGCACTTTCCTGAAGGTTTGTGGAGTTAACAAGGTTTTCACAGCGGGGCTCTTTCAGCTAAGCATCTGTGCAGTTATTATGTATTTACACATACTTGCCTTATAGAGCTTTCTCACAGCCCAGCCCAGTGAGTGCTTCAGACCCTCCTCACTCTCTGAGGCCCAGCTGGGCTGCTCAGTCTCTATACTAGCTCAGCATAGTGAGTTCCCCAGATGCATGGACTACCTGAACCGTCCTTATACTCACACGCCTAGTTCAGATGCACGGCTTGCACACCGGCTCTGGAAAGTCCAGCTCCTCACCCACTTGTCCTGTTCCTAAACTCTCAGACCCAGCTGGGTTCTCACAGCCTTGCACAATCCAGAGTGTCTCAGATCCCTGCCTGCTGGTGGCATCTTCGAACTCCCAGGCTTAGTTTGGGTTGTGCAACTGCATACCAGGCGGGCCTGGTAAATGATTCAGATCTCCACCTGTCCTGATGTGCACACCTTGAAGCCTACCTTGGGCAGTACAGCTTTTGTATCAGCCCGTGTAGAAACAGCCAGGAGTTCAATTCACAAGGTTTCTTGGTGCATTGGAATCACCTTTGGCTGTTCGATCAAAATCCAACACTGACTATCTGAAAGGCTGAGTTGCTAACTCTTTATACTTGAACTGGAACCAACCTAGCTTGGGCAACAGCAAGAACAGAACCAAAGCTCTGTACAGCAGAGGTAGGCTGGCTGGAATCTCGAATAAGACACAGGACCAATGAAAGTCCCCATGCCCAGGTCACATCACAAAAATACAAACTCCATGAAGGGCTAGGGCCATGTCACCCCCATCTCACTTCACTAATCCTGTCGAAATGTTCTCCTAGACTAGAGAACTACCTAGACAGAGCCCGGGACACAGAATTGAACAATTACAACCTTGGAAAAATTGGAAAGGATCTGAAGCTCTGTGAATTTAGGAATAAATCCTCAATGAAGATGGCTCAGCATTTGAAACCAAATGCAGTAAAGAAATAGGAATACTGACCAAAAAAAAAAAATGCAAAATGAAATGAAGATGAAATTGAATACCTTGACAAATCAACTGGAAAACCCAAGGGGAAACCTTACAGGTAGACTGGATCAAGTAGAAGATAGAATCAGGACCCGAAGACAAGGTAGAGGAATCAATTGTACCACCCACACAATGAATGTAATAAATTTTAAAAACTCATAAAAAACTATGGCATGCCATGAAAGAAACCCCAAATCTATGAATTATAGGTATAGAAAAATAAAAATATTAGGTTAATGACATAGACCAGATCTCCAGCAAGGTTATATAAGGAAACATGGCTGAATTTAAAAAAAAAAAAAAAAAGTGCAGATAAAGGAAGCATACAGAACACCAAATGGACAGGACTAGGAAAGAAACTTCCCATGGCATACTCTACTTAAAACACAACGCGCACACAACAAAGAGAGAGGGAGCTGAAGTTGCAAGAGAAAAACTATAAAGTCACACACAAAGGGAAGACCCATCAGAAAAACTGCTGACTTCTCAGTGGAAACTCTAAAAGCCTGGAGAGCCTGGAGCAGTGTACTGCAAGTTCTAAAAGACAACAGAGGACAGCCTAGACTGTTTTACCAGCAAAAAGAGGCTGCCATGCTAATGATTGCTGAGAGAGGGAGCGACTAATTGGTTAGCCAATACAAAGTGATCAACCTGAAACACACACACACAACAACAAAACCAGACTCAGCAGGTTGTATTCTTATATCCGTGCATACATACACAGAAATAGTTGTAAGTGGAGATACTAATCAAAGAAAAAGGTTTTTTCATTTGTGAGCGGTGGTAGGAGTTGAGGGGAGGAAAGGGGAAGGGGACAGTCATGTGATTTTATTTTTTATTAAAAATGTATTAAAATAAAAAAGTAGAGAAACTATTTGTCAGAGTTGAAAGAGGGAAATAAAAACTTCTCAGGATATAAATAGGTCCGAAGCATCCCTGTCCACCAAACCAGCCCTACACAGAATAATAAAAGCAATACTTCACACTGAGGAAAGCAAAGAACTGGGCAGAGACAAATACGGAAAGGAAACAAATGATGCTACGATTATTGAAACACAAAATAAGACTAGAAGCACAAATTGAAAAATAAAGCAACAGAATGATAGTCATGAACACACTTTTCAACAATAACTTTCAATGATACAATTGGCCACAACTCCCCAGTCAAAGGATACAGGTTAGTTGAGTGGTTTAAAAAACAAAGTCCTGAAAAGTCTGCGAACTAGAACCTACTATTTCTAGAATCTTGACTGAAAAGTCTCCTATCCCTGGGGGGTAGGAGTCTCAGCAAGGGTCATCCCCATGCTCCTGGGGCCTCCCCAGGAAATTTGGGGTTGCACTTCTGTTTGTTTGTCTGTTTGCTTTTGCTTGTGTGACAGGGTTTCTCTGTGTAGCCCTAGTTGTCCCAGAACTCACTTTGTAGTCCATGCTGGCCTTGAACTCACAGATATCAGAGATCTACCTGCCTCTGCCTCCTTCCTGGGTGTTAGGATTAAAGGTGTGCCACCAAGTCTTAAAAATGAGAATTGAAGCTTTTGTCAAGAATTCTGATGTGAAGGTCAATAGTGAATGTTACCAAACTTCACATGATAATATAATGTCAATAAAAACTACATCTTCAGTTTCTCAAGGGGAAAAAAAAAAACAAAATGAAAAGGAAAGCTAACTGCTGGCATTACTGCTTCTTGCCTACAGATGAAGTCAACCAGTAGCCTCAGTTTCCTGCCATGTTTGTTTCCCGCTATAGTGAACTCAAACTCTAAGCCAAACTAAATTCTTCCTTCCTTTCTTCTTCTCATTTCCTTGGTCAGGTACAGCAGATAGAAGAGTAGCTAATACACAACATGATATCAATGTCACAAATTTCAAAGTTAAAAATGATTAAGTGCATAATACCGAAAACACTGGTAGTGGCCCTATGTACATATGTAGGTAGGTTGGTAGATACTGGGTTTTTGAAGTTGGGTTTCTCTGTGTCACCCTGGCTGTCCTGGAACTCACTCTGTAGACCAGGCTAGCATTGAACTCAAAGTTGAGAACACTTTGTAAACTTCGAAGACGAAGCTGAGGCCCACCACTGCCTCCAGAGTGCTATGACAACAGTCTTGTCCCACCAGGCCCAGCAAGGGCCTCTATATTTTTAACTCAGTCAAAGAAACATGATTTGAAGAAACTAACCATAAAAGGAAGTCCTCTCAGAGAGATGTCATGTAATAATTATTCATTTTCAAAATTATTTTTATGTTTAAATTTAAATAAAATCTTAGTGATGACAATTTTAATTAAAAAATGAGAAGGAAAACAGCTCATAAGAAACATAATCATGGGCTGGAGAGATGGCTCAGTGGTTAAGAGTACCAACTGCTCTTCTGAAGGTCCTGAGTTCAAATCCTAGCAACTACATGGTGGCTCACAACCATCTATAATGAGATCTGATGCTCTTTTCTGGTGTGTCTGAAGATAGCTATAGTGTACTTACATACAATAAATAAATAAAATCTTTTTTTTTAAAGAAAGAAACATAATCATAAAATATATTGACACTGTATAACCTGATAGTTAGCCCTCTAAGGCTTAAATAAACTGAATGGTGAGGACGAAATGAACTAAGAAAAACAAACAAATAAAACTCATGTAGAACCTATTATTTCTAGAATCTTGATTGATTTCCATTAGGGAATGCCATTCTGAAAAACAAAGAAAATAGAAACCAGGGTAAAATAGTTAATTATATATTCGTATGTGGTAGTAATTTAATTTTGGCATTTGTCTTCTTGGTGCCTACCATTATTTTGCCCAATTTTTAGAAACAAACAATGGCAAAAACATGAGAGAGAATGTTGAAGTCACATGGACTCCAAGATGAAAAATTTAACACATTTCTAAGGCATGTGTACTACTTAAAGCTGAGCAATATAATTGGCTATCTTCTCTCTCTCTCTCTCTCTCTCTCTCTCTCTCTCTCTCTCTCTCTCTCTCTCTCATTCCTTCTCATTGCAATGTTTTGTTAGGAAATGTAAACCTTTATTTTATATCTACTTATGTTTTTCTTGGGTTGTTTTGTTTGTTTTGAATGTTCCAGTTAGTTTCTACCACAACAGCAAGCTTACATTTCTGTTAGTTTAGTCCTTTGGATCAATTTCCTGTAAGACATTAAATGATTTAATTTCTAAAATGGAAGAAGAAGGAGGAGGAGGGGGAGGGGGGAGAGGGAAGGGGAAGAGAAGCAGAAGAAAGAAACAGAAGCAGAAGCAGAAGGAGAAGGAGAAGGAGAAGGAGAAGGAGAAGGAGAAGGAGAAGGAGAAGGGGAAGGGGAAGGGGAAGAGGAAGAGGAAGAGGAAGAAGAAGAAGAAGAAGAAGAAGAAGAAGAAGAAGAAGAAGAAGAACAACAACAACAACAACAACAACAACAACAACAACAACAACAACAACAACAAGAAACGAAGTCGAAATCCTGGGGCTGGAGAGATGGCTCAGCAGTTAAATGCTGTTTAAGTGGCTGCTCTTCTAGAGGACCCAGGTTCAATTCCAGCACCCACATAGCAGCACACAACTGTCTGTAATTCCAGTTCCAGGAGATCTGACATCCTCTCACAGACATACATATAGGCAATAACACCAATGTATATCAAAATAAAAATAATAGATGGATATAAAAAATCAACAAAATCCATCTTGGGTTGTCTACAAGAGATTCATCTTAACTTCAATAGGCACCACCTTAGAGTGGTGGTGCAAAAAAATACTCTAAGCAAATGAGACAGGAAGCAAGCAGGCATTGCTGTCCAACTGTCTAAAGGAACAGACTTGTAGTGGATATTAGTTGTAGGAGATAAAGGACACTTAGTTCTGAATGAAGGAACAGTTCACCAAGAAGAAATTACTAACCTAAACATAGATGCATCAAATTCTGGTATACCCAACTTCATAAGGTGTGTACTACTGAGGTTCAAGACAAAGATTAACCACAACTCAGTAATAGCAGGTAATTTCAATAACCCATTTCTTCCAGTAGACAGATCACCTGAACCAAAAAACTGACAGAAAAATGTTGTAGTTAAAGGAAATCATACATCAATGGGCCTAATGGACATCTACAGCATATTACACCCTCTCAACAGTACTGGACAACTGAAGTATGTTTCCTATCAGAAGCACAATGCAGGAAAGCTTAAAATCGACAGCAGAAGAATCTCTTGTAATTATAGGAACTCATGGAGATCAAAAAATACACTCATTACTAAATGATGTTTAAGTCAAAGAAGAAATCAGCAAAGAAAAAAAAATTCCTGGAAAGTATATGAAGATTAAAACACTCTATAGCAAAACCTCTGGGACATATTAAAAGTAGTCCTGAAGACAATTTATAGCTCTCAGTGTCTACATTTAAAAAATAAGACATAACACCAGAAAGAGCACAAATAAATGATTTGATGCAACCCAAGAGTGTGGAGAAACAAGAACAAGCCAAATCTTAGCTTTTTCTCTGTAATTTATCTAAAAATCCATTCTAATTTATCTGCTGAAAAAATATGAACAAAACCTCAATTAACTTCTTATCCCTTCTATGGAATGTGTGATGTCTTTCCTCAGCTTGTTAGTAAGGTGTATGCTCCTAACCCTTTAACTTGTTAAGTACAATGAGGACGTTTTTAGACACACACACACACACACACATTCAGAGTTGGGGAGAAACCTTGGATAGATGAATAGTTAACCAATGTTAACTATGTCTTGCTTTCTCTTGGAAGCATTTTAAAATTTCTTTGGGACACATTTGAAGATTTGAACAAATATCTTTCATCTTCAGGAAAGTGTCAAAATGTCTCCTAAATGATCAAAGACATAAATCCAGGATCTGAAAAAAAAAACTCTTTGAATATAAAACACAATAAAAGACTAAATTATACAAATTTGTCTCACCACAGTCTTATCAGGGCTCCCTGCTTCAGAGAAACAGGTACTGCATCACAGGGTCTTGTTGGAAAAATTAGTGAAAATTCTATAGGTTGATAAAATAATTATACCCACCCAGAATTACATGCCCCAAGCAATGGGGGATGTACCCTCACACTCTCACGCATTTTCAGCCGGTGACATTTATTGGATCTGTGTGTGTAGAAATGTGAACTGCCATGGTGGAAAGGATTCAAAGGAACTGCAAGACCATTGATTCGATAGTAATTTATTTACAATAAACATAAATATCCATAGCAATGCCCCAAATCCAAAGTATACTTAATCACATCTAGTGCTTTAAATTAGACCCTAAATCCCTTCTCTTAAAAGTCACAACTTGCTCAGTATTTATTTAAAGAGCTGGCACAGCAGCACACTTCAGCAGGGTAGCAAGAACAAAAGAAGCCCTGTGCAGGGAGAGAGGCACAGGTGCTTTGCAGAGAATGAGCCTGGGCTGGGCAGCCCCATGCCTTTTCTTCCTCAGTCCTTCAACTCCGGTACTAAAAAAATTACAAGGGTGCAGGTACATTTACACTCTCGTGCATTTTTCAGCTGGTGACATTTATTGGGTCTGTCTGTGCAGAAATGTGAACTGCCATCGTGGAAAGGATTCAAAGGAATTGCAAGACCAGACCTTTGTCCTGAGAAAATGCACATGAAAGGAATGAGCAGATGCTCGGAATTACATACCAAGAGTGTATGAATGGAATAAAATCTCTAGGTACACAACTAATGAAGGCTGTTCGGGTAGAAGGATTGAGAGAATTGGGTCAAGGTAATCAGGGGACATTCTTATAAACTGACTTTGAAGCTAGTTTTGAAAGGTGAGAGTTTGATGGAATGGAGGAAGAGGGTACAACCCTCATTGCTTAGGGTATGTGATTATGGGTGGGTATAATTTAGGACTTGTTGATACAATGACTTTTGCCAGCATAGTTAATAGTGTAACTAAAGCAAGGCAATGTCACACTAGAAGTTACCTAACTGTCACCTGTGAAGGAAATGGGGCCAGGGTAGTGTTTCCTGTTCTCTTTGAATGTTCCAGGCTCACTTCAAGTCTGACTACAATTTTTAAAGAGAAGGGGACTGTACCAAGAAAAAAATTCTTTCCATTTTGAAACAGACTACAAAAGAGACAAGTTAACCCTGAAGGTTCCATGAAAGTAGGCCACCAAGGATGTATACCCCCTGTGAGCACCTAGGGATTGTGGGGTAGAAGGAATCTAGGCATTACCCATAAGGCAATGTAGAAGTCATTGTCCAGTATCCTAGTTAGCTTTAATTACCAACTTGATATAGCCTTAAATCATCTGAGAAGAAAGACTTAGTTGAGAGTTGCATAGATCAATTGGCATATAGGAATATCTGTGGAGGACTGTCTTAATTATTAATTGATATAGGAAGGCCCAGTCCACTGTGGGTGTCACCATCCCTAGGCAGGTGGGTTGGGTTGGGTATGAAAGCCAGCTAAGAGTGAGCCAGTGAGTGAGCCACTAAGCAGCATTCATTCATGGTTTCTGCTTCAGTTTTTCTGAGGAGCTCTTGCTGTGCCTTCCCTCAGTGATGGACAAGGACCCGGAAGTGTAAATCAATTAAACCCTTTCTGCCCTTAGCTGATTTTGGTTTCTTCACAGCAACAGAATGAAAACTAGAGCATCTATGTACCAAGTGCTGAAGATAAGGTTACCCGTGCTCTGGAAAAGGAATAGGAGGAGGATGGAGGGTAGCAGGGCGACCCCATGAGTCTAGGCAATTCTTTCTTAATGCAGGAAGTATGAGGCTCAAGATGAAAGCATAGTAGGCACTTGGGGGATATCAGCTTTTAGAAGATGAGTGTAGATAGCACCAAACTGACAAGTGATGTTTGACATTTGATTGCTTCTTGCAGATCCATTTGCTGTCTTCTAGGTGTGGAAGATGAGACATTTGGGGCTGTTGGATAAGCTGGCAAAAAAAATACAGAAGTAGAAAAGGGGAAATGTGTTTAAAGAGGCCAAGTCGCACCTTGAAGGAGACTGCCTATGTTGTGGGTGAGTGAGAGAGAAAAGATATTTTGGGAAATATACCTATGAGAAGCTAACCAGCTATCTCAAGGCAGAAGTTCAGGCTGGACCACACCATTGATATACTCAACTTAGTCAAATATACATAGTGGTAACTGCCATTGTCATATCTCCTGAGCTCTGCATCTGATTAGCTCTGAATCTATGTAGGGAGAAGAAGTGGGTCAAGGGCAGCTACGGATCAAAGGATTTTTAAAACATATCCTTTTAAATATCAGCAGGCTTAAATTATAATTTTAATATATTTATATTTTAATTAAGATATTTTGGTGAAATCAATCATAAACACAAGAAAGAAACTTCTACAGAGGTCAGGTGAACTGGGACTTGGGTCCATGATGGGGTTTGGGGGCCATTGGCAAATTTGGTCTGCATGATGGATAAGGTATTTTCTGTAATTGTTCCTTAAGCTGTGTTTGTTTTGTTTTCTGTATATATTTTGCAGTAAAATTATAAGTAAGTTTCTCCTAGGAGTGAACTGAGTTTTATGTATGTATGTGCCATATATACAAATAAAGAGTTTGACAGAGGAAACCCAGTACCAACTGAGCCACAGGGACACCGAGAGGAACCAGGTTTTCAGATCAGCTGTGGCTCACACTGACTGCTCAGAGCCATGAACTGAAGACACAATGGGACCTGATACGCAAGGCATCCACCCCTAAAATCTACCCTAACCACCCAATAACAACCTATACCAATCGCCTCAGGGTCACCTTGCTAGAAAGCCTCAGATCATTGTATCCTACTTTGTCAAGGTGACTTTTAATATTAGATGACCTGAAAACATATTCATTGACTCTTCAGTTTGATCAATACAGGTCTATGGCAGGGAAAAAAAGAAAACCCAACCAACCAAACACAAACACACACACACACACACACACACACACACACGCACACACACACACCACACCATGCCTTTTTTGTCTTACCAATAATCTATGCATCATGCAGGCCTGACATTGACTTTCAGAGCACATCTCCAGTTCCGGAGGCATGTTTGTTTTATAGCAAGGAGCTAGGAATTTCAGGCTGTGGGCACTGGTGTCAGGAATAAACAAGTTCAGCCAAGAAAATGAGCTAAATGATAATAATGCAGTCACTAATGTAGCTAAGCAGATATATTCTCAATCCCCCTGACATCTTTGAATATCTAACTCAGGCATCTCTGTCCTTAGCGCAAGAGCTTTGCTTACCGTCTGCTTTCCCCCTGGATAGAGGAAGCAGGGTGCCTTGAACAGAGCTTTTGCATAGAGAAGACTGTCGTCCTCTATTAAATATATACACAAGTAAAAGTAATAAGGTCCACTGTGTGTGAGTGAGGCTTTTGATATGGTCCCTGTAGTAATTCTGGCTTGTTCATTTTAGAGAGTAGGCTTGAACCTTACCATCTTTGTATGTATATTAACTTCTTGCAAAGGCAGAGAGGGTATGGTGTGAATAACAAATTAAGGATCAGATACTTTAGGTCAACTGGGCATTCAGAAACATTCAGTGTCATGGCTGACATCATTTGAAAGCATAATACCACTTGGCAGAGAGGAGAGTTGGAGGTAGAACCTTCAAAATTTAGAGAGAATGATCTAACAAATTAGCCAGTGCATATTAATATCCTTATAAAATTGCTTGCTTTGCATTGCTTTTTGCTAACTCCTGCATCAAGTTTGTTAGGGACTTAAACTTCCACTTCTTCACACCCTTTGGGTCTTTCCAGATAATGAAGCATAAGGAACAGGCAGATGCTGCACAGTTTTTCTGGGGAGGCACAGAAAAATCTATTCACTCCAGGTAGGGGGCTGAAGATACATCAAAGGGTGATGCTACCCAAGCCTAACTTGATAAACCAGTAAGTTGTGCTCACTTACAGGAATATGAGCGACTCAGTTACATTGCCAAAGAGCTCAACCCAGGAAGAATGATGACTCCCAGAGCTGCATCACTAATGTACCCTATGTAGCTTGCATCTCCGCTTAAGGCTTAAGTGTCTCTTCTCCCCTGACACAGTTGTTCCTGACATAACCCCAGGGAGTCTTGTAGATTTTCTGAGCTTCCTGTGCCTCCTAAGTTTCAGTAGCTTCTCTCTCTCTCTCTCTCTCTCTCTCTCTCTCTCTCTCTCTCTCTCTCTCTCTCTCT
>NC_034600.1:34142953-34174389 GCF_900095145.1 Mus pahari | reverse complement strand
ACACACACACACACACACACACACCAGTCCAGCAATCCAACAATGTCTAACTATGAATGGAAAGTCCAAGGGTTTAATAGTTGCTCAGTCTACAATGCTGGGTGTCTTGGCTCGTCTTCAGTATGTGCTGGAATCCTGAAGAAGTGGATGGATGCGTTAGCAAGGCAAGGGCAAACAGAAGGCAAAGAGCCAGAGCTTCTTATTTCCATGTCCTTACATAGGCTTCCAGCAGAAGGGATGGACCCTATCACAGATATATCCTCCTGCCTCCAGTTTTGTATAAAAGGTGTATGTCATCCTGCCTCATGACCCTACTTACAGGCCTGTGCCATCCAACCTTATGATCCAGATCAAATGTATGTCGTTCTACTTCAAAGGCACAGACTAGGAGTGGATTGAACCACTTCAATCCAAGCAGAAAGATCTTTCACAAGTGTGCCCTCCATTTCTGGATTGAAGTTCATTCCAGATATAGTCAGCTTGACAACCAAGAGTAGCCATCATAACCATTTACCTTGTTAATTTACAGGAGACTCTCTACCTGGGACATGGAGCTCACTGGCTTGGCTAGGCTGTCTAGTCAGTGAGCTTCAGGGATCCACCTGTCTCCTGCCTCCTTTGCAGCCCCGTGTTTAACATTCACATCGCTATGCCTAGCTCCCTATGTGAGAACTGGGAGGTTAGAAATCTGTTCCTCGTGTTTGTATGGAAATACTTTTGCACCTGGCCTAACTTTCCAGCTCAGCCTTCTGAATCTTATGAGCTACCCACTCCACAACAGGAGGAAGTGTTTTAATTCAGGGGGAAAAAAAAGACACCAGAAGTTCAACCAATTAAGCACAAACTTTTAAATATATTAGATGACAAACTTTCTGGGGAACATCTTGCATACTGTCTTAATGCATCAATGGAGAGAAGACAGAGTAGTTAGTGTGATGTCACATGATGTCAGCTGTTTGAGAGGCTGAAGCAGAAGGCTCCGGAGTTTGAGTCCAGTCAGGCATATATAGTGAGATCCTGTTTCAAAATAAAAACTAACCAAATGAAGAGTGAAAACTTTGGAAACCAAGAGAGCTTGGACCCACAGAGTATCACTTCTTGGTTGATGATTATGACGTAACGTCATTCTTTTTACTGAAACTCAGTTTCTTATAAAATGGCAATGATTTTCCTATACCATACCTCGTAATTATGGTTAATTGTACTGCACAGCAATGTTCCTCATTACACAGTTGACAGTCTGTCTCTATTCTTCCATGTTTTAGATAGACAGCATCACGGAAAATATCAAGATTATACCCGAAAGGTAACAGAAAGGATGGAAGCGTACATTTGATAGACTTGGAAGGTCCCTTTATGGCTTAAGATTCACCATGAAGGCTGGTGACACTCTGTCTCCTTAATGTTACATAGCTTGAGAGCTAAGTTCCCTGTCTGTACCTACCTTAATTAATGTCAGACATTGTGGACAGACGTTGAGTTTCTAGAAATGTTCTGTTCTCTGAGGCTTTAGGAGGTGGGTCAGATGTTGCAAGAAAACACAGAGATCCCTCTTTAAGGAAGACCACCTACCCAGCCTTGAAGATCTATCTCCATAGGCTGTAGCCCGCAGTTGTTCTTTCTGGATCACCTTAGCTTTTGAGCCAACGTCACACCATGCTTGAATACCTCAGCCAAGGTCTGAGCCAGCAATAGGAACTGAAGGCACATTTTTTTTTCCTGTACGTTTTTGAGTCAATGATCGAATGGCATGATGGTGGGAGGGTCTAACTATCCCCCCCCCCACTACTCACCCACCTCTGGTTGGAGCTCTCAGTGGAATAGCTTCTTCTTCTTTCCTTGTTTTATAATAAAGCCACCATCATTTGAAACTAAGATGTCCAGATGCCCTGCGGTAGCTTCTTTTTTTGTTTTGTTTTTCATTTTGGTTTTGTTTTGTTGTTGTTGTTGTTTTAGTCATTTTTTATTGGATATTTTATTTATTTACGTTTCAATGTTATCCCCTTTCTCGATTTTCCCCCCCAGAAACCTCCTATCCCATCCCCCCTCCTCCTACTTCTATGAGGGTATGCCCCCACCCAACCACCCACACCAGACTCCCTCCTGTTTTAGCATTCCCCTACACTGGTGCATTGAGCCGTCACTGGGACCAAGGGCCTCTTCTCCCATTGGTGCTTAACATATTCAGCTGGAGCCATGGGTCCCTCCATATGTACTCCTTGGTTGGTGGTTTAGACCCTGGGAGCTTTGGTTGGTTGATATGGTTGTTCTTCCTATGGGGTTGCAAACCCCTTCATCTCCTCCATTGGGGACCCCATGGTTTGGCTGTAAAACAACAGATGGCTTACCCACTCCATGGTAATCTGAGGTTCCCCCTTCCTAACTTTATTTCCTCCTTTCCACTTCACAGTGTCACTCCACTAGACACCCTTTGTATATAAAATTCTCAATCTGGCACTGATGGGTCTGTATTGGCTGGGGTGGGAAAGAAGCATTGGTACATGTATGTGCACTGGAGAGTCAGACACCAAGAATGGGACAGAAACTCAACACAGGTTAAAGGGGATGAGACATGTTATGAGGGCTCATTGCTGGAGGCTTCCAGGAAGCCAAGAATGGCTCCAAGAGCTGGGGATGGAAGGAAGAGAGCAGTGCTAATCAGCAGATTCTCCTACACTGTGGACTGGGGATAGAGATGGATCCGGGAACCCAGCCAAGAAGCGGAATTTTGCTTTACACACATGTTCTTCAACCTCACACACTACCAAGTTAGATATACCAGAACGGATGATCCAAAGGAGTCAGTCCCCTGCTTAACCCAGGAATGTGAGAGTTTATTCAGTCAAAGGTCTCTGGCAGTGGCATGTATCTGAAAGGGAAGCATGGTTTGTTTTAATTACCAGATACCTTTTGCCTTTAGAGATATCTGTCAGTCATGTGGCCTGGCATTTCCATCATGGAGTCAGGGGAAAGACCAATAAAACTATCAAAATCCTTGGACCTAGGGAGGAGTCTGGGAAGAGTAGGTGCTGGAAGAAACAGTACTTTCAGGGATGCTATGGATGGGAGGGGTAGAGTGGTTCCTGCTCCTCTTACTGGGGTGGGGAGTCCATACATGGTCTGAACCTGAAGTTCCTAGGGACCACATCTGGAGAGAACCTGCCTAAGGATAAAGTCACAGTGGTGATGCAATTTGTGAGCACTTTAGATATAGGGAGAAAATTGTGTTCTTTGTTTCCTTGAGCCATTTGGATTTGGGTAGGTCTCTGATATTCATTATTAGATTTTGACTAACACAATACTAGTTGTCCAGATCGACCCTGTGCTGAAACTGGTAATATCCTGGAAAAGGGTTCAGCTGCTAATCAAATACTAATATGAGTTTATGAGACACAAAGCTGGCTGTAGGTAATAGGGATGGCCTAATGTGTCTTCCTTACGGCTTCTAATGAGAAATCAATGACAATCATGTGTGTGAATCAGAAGTAGCAACTTCTAGATCTGCCAATGTCTGTAACACCTTATTCTAAATTAGGGCTAGGGTATTCTGTCTGGGAAGCATCAGAGCTTTGTAAAATGTTGAGGGTTGCAGGGAAATAGCCGGCTGGGTCTTTCTGGTTCTGAGAAAGGAGGAAAATGTTTTGGAATCTACATTTCCAGCACTTTACAGTCCACAATGACCTTGTTTCTAACCAGAGGAAAAACAGTCTTCTTTAGAAGCTGACCAGTAAAAAATGGTGCATGCAGAGACCTGGGGAAGATGTCGTGACCAGTCCAGAAAATTATTATGTCTTTTGTGCAGTGTGGCTGAGACAAGAGTATTTCCCAATGTTCCACAGGGTGTTTGGGATTTCTTTAAAAGGAAGATATCAACTTCTGTGTCACCGCTGAAGTCTGCAGAAACTCTGTGATCTGGAAGTAGGAGGTGTAAAGACAAGTGTGGATGAGTTAAGGGAGCTTGCTAAGAAAGCGGGGGTGGGAGGGGTGGGGTACGGGGGGGCGAGGGGTTGGAGGCTGTTAACCCACACCTGTACAGGAGCCAGAGGCATTGGTGAAGCTTGAAACCCCAAGCTCCAGTTGGCTTTCTGCACTTCTCCAGGGTTCTCTAACCTCCTTACGCGGCTGCTTCACAGCTCACCATTGCCCACACATCTGTGCTCCTGTGTGGTAAAGGTGCTTGTCATGGTCACAGGGCGAAGTGTGGGCAAAGTGTGGTTTCTTCCCCTTTGGTTGTCATGTGATGTGTAGGAAACGCTCTGTGAGGGCACCTGCTAGAATTTCTACTTCACCGACAGTGCTTCGTACCCTGCTCATGCACTGCCTACCTCCGAACACGCACATGCGCAGCCTCTAAACCTGCCACCAAAACTTGATTTAAGGCACTCGCTGTTCAGCTCACTTGAAAAGGCTTGTCACTCTCTGCTTGCTTGCTTGCTTCCTTATGCACTCTGTGTTACTGTCTCCTGTCCTCTACCACGCAACAGCACTCAACAGCGCATCAATATGTCTAACAACTACTGTGCGCCTGTCTAGTTGTTGAGACCATATGATGAACAAGAGCAACAACTACTCAGGGCTCTTAAGAGTTTGTAGTCTCCAGGTAACTCACAGTCCAAACCCAATCAGCATTCTACTCCTCAATCTCTTTGTATCTACCTACGTTCCTCCCCATCTCTCAGGGGAGAAGCTGTCCCTCTTACCTGGAAAACTGAGATGGTTCCCATTACCTCCTGAATCCTCATGGGAATTTCTTGACACTTCATATCTTAGCTCCACTGTCCATTTTATCAGCTAGCCTTTTTTAAAATTTTTTATTTATTTATTTATTTTTTGCATAGAGATACGAGTGAAACATAAGTGAGGGCCACCAATAGGGCAACCTGTGCAGGCTATGAAGCGGCAAGATCAGACAAGTGAGAGTTCCCCTCGAAGCAGACACACCAGTGCTCGTTAGCACATGAGTACTTGTTATTTTCTCTTGCATGTGATTAACCAGCACACTTAGAAAAAAAGAATTAAGCCTTTATAAGTTATTAGAGCTTCCTTGTAACTCTGCCGACATTTGCTTTGCATTTCATGAGATTCTGTTAGATGTATACAAGTCTAAATTTGATATTTTTGAAACTAGGGTTTTTTTTAAATCCTTTTATTAGAGCATAACAGCTTATTTCATACCTATATTTTCTCTTAAAGTTTATCTCATCTAGCAATAGCATGATTACAAACTATTTTTTAGGAGAAAATTGAAGACTTTTAATTCACAAAAGAAGGTAAAACACAGATACGTACTTACTATAAATCTTTCTCAGAGGTTTTTGGCATATCATTTATATCTTTAATTTTATATTTCATATGGTTTTTTTTGTATTTCTTCTTTTATTTGTGTATCATGCTTGGACACCTTACAGGACTGAGTTCTCATCTGAGTCCCACCATTAACTACACTTCTAATTTTCCATATGGGGCCTGCCGTTCACTGCCCTCTAATACTGTCCTTTTAGATGTAATTCTTTCAAATATCTTATAACTACCATTTACCATTTGATATGTATATTAAATGGCCCCCAAAGCCTCCCATCTTAAAGTCTCTGTTGTTAGCTGATGGAGCCATTGGGAAGTGGCAGAATCATTAAGAGGTGTCCTCTTTCAAAAAAAAAATTTACATTATGTGTTATATGCTATATGTTATATTATGTATTATTTGTTATATATAATCCATCTCTCTCTCTATCTTTCATCTATCTATCATCTATCTATCTATCTATCTATCTATCATCTATCTATCTATCTATCTATCTATCTATCTATCACTTGCTCTCTTGCTCTCTGTCTCATTAGTCACTTATGGAAGTAAACAGTTTCTTTTCTTTTTGTCTTTATTTCCCACTTTTATGGTTTGATAGTTTCACCCATTTATAGAATGAATTTCGGTCATTTTCATCTACTGTTCTTCTCATGCATCTCCTTCTCTCTCCCACTGGCGTCCTTCTCAGAGACACACCCTTCCTCTTTCATATCTTTCTGGGTACAGGCACTGGATTTTAGAAGTACTTGTCTTAGTGTGGGTGGGAAATTATGTGGTGAGCAAGGGTAATCTATATGTGGCTCCACTACTGAATAAAGGTGTACCCTTCTCCCCAGATTAGTTGAAAACAGTCTCTCTTGAGGCCTCATGGCTCCCCCCTCACCCACGATGAATCTGATGGGCCATTCCTGCAAGACTTTGGCTGTACCGAGTTCATGAAAGTGATGGCCATGCAGTGTCCAGAAGACATCTTTTTGCAGTCTCTCCTGATCCTTGACTCTTGTATCCTTTTCAGTCTATTGTGTGATGTTTCCTGAACCTCGTGTGTGTGTGTGTGTGTGTGTGCGTGCGTGTGTGCGCGCGTGCGCGCATGTGTTTGTGTGAGATAATCATCCCAATTGATGCTGAGCACCCTAAGGTGAACAATTTCCTATGCCATGTATTCCCACCAGGATATACTGCCTTGCCACAGGCCTCAGTGTAATGGAGCAGACCAATCAGGGACTGAAAACTATGAACTAAGTTAATCCTTTCCTTCCTTCAAGTTGATGATCTGGGAGTTTTGCCATAATGATAAGAGGGTGGCAAACACACTTGGATTTCGTTTTTGAATCCCAGTAAACCTGATAGTTTAAGTCTTTTTAAATGAATGAGTCAATCCATCTGTATTTGATGGGATTTCTGATGTATTTTAGTTTATCCCACCTTTTGTGTTTTTCCTACTCAGTTCTTTTCCTTTTGTTTCGTCTTTATCTATTGGATTTAGATTTTCTTTTAAATTAACGTTTGATCTTTTTATTGGCTTGAAAAGTATGTATCTTGGTTTTGTTTGTGCGTCTGTTTGTTTTGCTTTTTAAATGTTTAGCACACTCTACTTAGTGTTGTTTAATATTGTAGCTTTGTCTTATTTAAGAACTTAAAGTTAATTGATGCTATTATGAAAAGTACTTTAATAATCGCATCAATTAACTTTTGATTTGATTGCTTTATGGTAGGCCGTTTTGCTCGCCATATCACCCAGCTCCCCTCATTCTGGTTGGTTTCTCTCCAAAGCTTGCCAGCCCTTCTAGCTGATGACGTGGGCTTCTAAATTCTTTCAGTGCTTCCTTCAAAATGTCCTTTTAAAATTTTTGCTTGTCTGCTGAATTATTGATAGGATTTCATGGTGTAAAACTGTAGGCTCCTTGTTATTACCCTCAGTCCTATGGTTATTCGACTCTATTGTTTTTTTTTTTTCTGTGTATTGTTGATAAGAAATATGTTACCGGCTTATTGCTTTATAAATCCTACATTTTCTGTGCTTTATAGAGATTTTTCTCTTGATTTGTGCACGCTGAGGTTCACCACAATATAACACAATGTGGATTTGTTTTTTTTTTTTTTTTGCTTGTTTGTTTTGTTTTTTGTTTTCTTTTTAATCTTGTTTGAGCTCAGGGTTCCTCTTCAATCTGAAGATTAAGCATATTAAAATTCTTTACCCTTTTCTCAAATGTAAGCTTTATCCATTATTTCTGGATCATAGATCAATAAATCATACACCACTGGCCAAATTTGGTCAGTGCAAAGTTTTACAAAAGTCACATCTATTGGATATAAAGTGTCTATAGTGCTTCTGTGCAAATTTGAAAGAGACTGATTATAATGAGCTCACTGAAAACCTAAAACATGTACTATTTATTTTATTTTTGAGCATGTGTGTCAGTCTCTGCTCTAGGCTATCATCCTGGAATTTACATAACAAACAAGAAAGCATCCTGTGCCTCGTGTCTATTAATCTCCTATTATACTTTCTCTGATCCCCCCCCCCTCTGAATTGGATTCTAGAGAGTTTTCTTAAGGGTATATTTTAAGTTAGTATATTTTATTTATAATTATGTATAACCTATAACCAAATATTTAGTATACCTGTAGAAGATTTTTTTTATCAGTTACAGTTTTATTTTTTATAAGAAATTAGCTTAAATTCTTTTAAAAATAGCACTTTACATTTTTATTTTATGTAGATAGATGTTTTGCCTGCATTTACATCCATCAACTGCCTGTACACAATACCGTAGGAAGCCAGAGAAGGTGTTGGATCTCTGAAACTGGAGCTGCAGATGGGTGCGTGAGCTGCCATGTGGGTGCTGGGAATGAAACCCAGGTCTTCTTCCATTGCCTTTAACTGCTGAGCGTCTCCCTGGCTCTAAGCTTAAATTCTTAAATATTATTTTTTTTATCATGGTATCTGTTCTGTGATTCTCTTGGGCATTTACAGGTTTTGTTGTTGTTGCTTTTTTTTTTTTTTTGAGACAGTAGCCCTGACTGTCTTATAACTTACTATGTAGACCAGGCTGGCCTCAAACTCAAAGATTTGATTGCTTTTACCTCCCAATAGCTGAGATTAAAGATATGTGTGAGATGTGTGTGTGTGTGTGTGTGTGTGTGTGTGTTTTAAAATATAATTTCTTTTTAATTATGTGCACATGAAAGTAGGTGCCTGAAGATTTCAGAAGAGGCCATCAGATCCCTGGAACTACAGTTAAAGGCAGTGAGCCGCTCAACACGAGTGTTTGGAACCTAACTCTGGTTCTCTGTAAGAGGATTATGTACTCTTAATAATCAAACCATCTCTCTAGCCTCCCACTGGAATATTTTAAATGGTTTGATGTGTCATTTTCTATGGTGTTTAATCTGCTCTCTGTGTCAGTAGGCCCTTTTATGATACACCGATTTCATTCTCTTTATCCTAGTGGGCTCTGATTCTAGAAATGTCTCATTGCAGAAGTTTTGGTTTTGCCTTTTCTAGATACTTCAGACATTTATATCTCTGGGACTAATTTCTTCATTAATTCCTTGCCTTAATGATTTCTGTGCCCATGAGTGATGAAAACTTGCAGTTCATGCTGATGTGCGACACAGGCTTCCTTGCTTGCTTCTTTTCCATTCTTTTCCTTTCTTTCCCCTGTCACCTCCCCACCCCCTATCCTTCATCCTTCCCTCTCCCCTGCTTCCTTCTTTACCCCTCTGTGTTTTCCCTTTATTATCTTCCTCGCTTCAGTTAATATGCGCTCCTTTTACTACAATGTCTATCGGCAGGGAGAATGCTCTCTGGTTTCCCCCCTTTATCATTTCCCTTTCTGTCTAACAAAGGATAATAAGCACAGAATACAATTATCCCTCTCATGTTCTGGAGCCCTATATATTGCAGTGCACGGAGGCGGATTTTTGTAGCTGTACCCACAATTAGGATATGAAATGACTCCCTTCTACTGTCAAAATTCTTCATCATTTCTTGAAGCTATGTATTTCTTTGTTCAGCAAAGCATTGTATTAACTTTTGAATTCTTTCTGTACTCACACATGAATATGTGGCCGTCTCTCTGCGGTCTGTTCTCTCCTTTGGCTCGCAGGTCAGCGAGCTTGGCTGCCTTTTACCTGCTGAGCCATCTTGCCAGCTTTGTATTAATTTATGTTTTACTCTGGGCATCACGTATACATGGGTACCAGCCACAGAGGCCAGTAAGGTCAATCTCATTTCCATAACTACAATCAGTCTGTACCTACCATGTTTCCAGTGCCACAGTCTACTTGAGCTAACCAGAATAGCCATCACAACACAAACGGATAATCCTGTAACCTGCTGAATTTGTCAGCATTTCCCAGAGAATCAGAACCAATAGGATGTGACATACCTGGGAAGAGATTTGATTTTAGGAGGTCGACTTGTACCATTAGGGAGGCAAGTTCAAAATCTGAAGGGTGGGCTATCATGCAAGAGACACACGAAAGAGTTGACACAATTCAATCCCAAAGGCTCTCTGCAGAAATCCTCCTTGTCAGAGGGAAGTGAGTGGAACAAGCATGCAGCCCTCCAGCAGCTGGAAGGGGACCACCGACATCATGGATTACAGTTTACTCAATTCAGAGTTTACTCCTAATTGTTAATCTCACGTAAAATGCTCTCACAGAAACATCCAGATTGGTCGACAGTGGCAGGAACAGCAAGTTGACACCTAAAGTTAATCATCTCAGGTCTAACTCTTGTCACCTTTGTATACCTGTTCACTGCGATAAACCATACTTAATCTTCAAATGACAACAACTGCATGATCACATTTTCACAGAGTGTAATACAACTCAATCCTGATATTTCTGAAACAGATGTGCTCTCACAAAGGATACAGGGTCATGCTTACTCTTTTTTTGTTTTGTTTTGTTTTTTGGGGTTTCGTTGTTGTTGTTGTTCTTTCTTTCTCTTTTTAAAGTAGAAAATTCTTGAAGATTCTTGATATGAATGAGAAAATGCTCACTCTTTTTAACATATTACACCTAAATACTTTTGTACAAAGTTAATGATGATTGCATGATATTATTTATATATAAATCAGATAATATGTGATAATGGCCTAAAAGTAGAAAAAAAAAAACCCAAAGATGTCTGAAATGCAAAAACTTATTCATACCAAAGTAAGAAAGAAATACAACAGTCAGAACCCTCATTTCTAGAACTGGGTGCATAGTTGTAGGTTATATTTATAGCTAAGTTCTTTTTTGAAACAAGGTTTGGACCTATAGCTCAACTTGGCCTTGGAGTTTTGGTCTTTTTTTTGGGGGGGGTCTTAGTCCCCAGAGAGCTGGGACTATGGCTGTCTGCCACCATATCTACCATATATGTTCCTTCTTCACAACTCATCCCATATTCTCTTTGCCCCCACCGAGCATCTCCTCTTGGTGCAGTCTTTTGCTTGGTAGGTTAACAAATCTTCATTCCTGGATAAAGGGTCTAGATCATCAGTAGGTCGGCCAAGACTGAACCATTGTAATTTTTCCATCGACTTTAATTCCAGGACATGATCTACTACTAAGGGGTCTGGTGTTCCAGACAGAACTCTTTCTTTCCTCCATGGGGGTGGGAGGGGCACAGCAGGCTTACTTCTCTGTAGCAGTGATGGCCACATACCTTGCCAGAACATAACTCTTTTTCTGTCTGTTGACTTAGAAGCATGGGAGGCCAAAGAGGCTGCAAGGCATTTGAAATTTTCAGTTCAATAGAATCACTGTTGCATTTCCTGACTGTACTGAGACCTGAGGGCCAGCAGAGTATAATGGCATAGGTTCAGGAAACAGAAATTTAGTTAGTGGCTCACTAGGGCCACTTTTACTGGAAAACCCATGGAAGAATTAACAATATTTAAGAGCCAGAACAAATGCAATAAACCTTTCTATAACATTGCTGAATCCACAAGAGTGTTAAAGCAGCCTTATTCCAGATGCCAAGTCGATCTGAGCTGGAGGAATGGTTGGATTAAAAACTCTACACTATTTATCCTTTCTTTTCTGGACTGTACACAGTAACTTCTAGAAAGAAATACCAGTGGCCTATATTTTAAACTAAAGCATGTGCACACACACACACACATACACACACACACACACACCTTTTAGTTTAAAAAGAAACATAGTCAACTAAATCACTTAATTAAAATGCCATTTAAGCAACTGCTATTGAAGCAATTGCATGAACCTGTTTTCGGGGTAGATAGACACTTATCATTGAAGCTTCTATGCGATATTGGTATTGAACTAGGAGTGGACTAATCAGGCTTCTTAGATAGCACATATATCTTCTACAATGTCAAATTCCTGTCTTCCTTCCTTCTTCCCTCCCTCCCTCCCTTCCTCCCTTCCTTTCTTCCTTTCTTTTCTTCTTGCTTGCTTTTTTTCCTCTTTGCTCTCTTTCAAGTGAAACTTTTCTCACCCATACAGGAGCAGGCTGGTGTTTGTAATAACACTTAAATAAAAAAGAAAGGAAAAGAAAACATCCCACATCCCATGATGCTCATGCCTATACTTCGGCAGCTTCCTACCAAATGTTCAAACCCCGTCCCCCAAAGTGAACTTTCTGTCACTTTTCTCTAACATATTTTCCCTTTTCTTTGTCCTTCCTTGGGATCTAATTTGTATCCAATTTATTCAGTCATCTAAGCCCCTAAAACTCCATTTCTTCGCTCCCTAAAGCTATGAGTCATCAAATTCCGTGGATTGTACCTTTAAATGTTTGCTGAAAGCCTGTTGGCATTACTGAAAAATCTCAAATTCATCAGGTTTTGGTCAGATGACCTTAAGGGCTCCCAGCCTGTAAATGTTGCTTTTAGGAGCTCAACAGAGTTGCTGTCTTTGTCTTGGAAACATATCCAAATGCTGCTCTGCATCCTGTAACTTTATATGTTTGTCTCTCCTCATGTTGCCATCTCTTCAATTGTCTGTAGGTAGAACAGTGAGAGGACCATCCCTGAATAGATGGAATTAAGTTGCATTAACATCATCTTGGAATGCCACCTTCTGCCTTCTCTCATCCTGAGGTCAGAAATGCTGCAGAGTCATATAGTGCTCCCTCTCCCTAAAGAAGAGAGGTTAAGGACATCCTGTTTACCAGGTCATCTGACTTCTCCAGACTTTGAACATTTAGTCATTCTTATTTTTATTCTTGACACACAGTGAGGTAACTGATGTTCTAGACTGTACCTACATGTGTCCATTCATGTTCTCATCCACATTGAGCCTGGGCAGGACCTGTGACAACTCCAAGAACAGAACAACTATAAATGCTGCACTGGTCCTGTGATTAAACCCTGGAAAGACCTGGCACCTTCTGCTTCTGGTGTTTGGAGAATCTTGAGCCTGCCATATTAGAAGTGTGCTCACCTTGCTGGAGCGATCTGTCATGGAGAGGCCATATGAAAAGAATGAGTACGGGGCAGGGGAGAGTGAAAGATCAAGCAAGCCAGGTGGGATCTTGTGGCTGACTCCATCAAGGCCTGTTTACAACAGAGAGCTAGCCTGGACACTCTAGGTTGATAACATGACAGCTCACTCCATCCCAGCTGACAGCATGAAGGACAGCAGAAGCATCCAAATGAACTCAGTCAATCCACCCAACCAGAGGATAATGCAATGACCTTTGCTTAAAGCCTCTGTTTAGAAGTCATTTCTTCCACAGCAATAACTGAATAACTGAAGCAGGGGTCATTGATTGTGTATGTGGTCTTATTTAATTATTCATTTAGCTCAATTCTACTTCCAGGCATTTAGTATGTTTTTCTGTGGGTTGCAGTTAACCATCGATGCAAAACCCCTCAAGTTCACAATCACTACAGGGCTTTGGCTTTTTTTCAAGAGTTCATTTGATGGTTCTTATCAATATCTGAAGCCCAGAAACACACGCACATAACAAAAACCACAAGCTTCAGGCTATGCATTGAATTGGCTGGATTCTTCCTGGTCTCATCTTCATGAAAAAGTGCAATTACATTGGCCTGTAAGACTGTTCTTTAGGGTCTTGAGATACATTGATCTGAACTTCCCTTCACAGGCAATAGAGAAACATTAGATGGAAGAGAGGTGCAGTTTTAGTTTAGAAAACTTTTATGAAATAAAAGAGGAAATAAAAGAAGGTTGTCGAATTAAGTATTATCTATCACACATAAAGATGCTATTATCTGACCTGCTGGCCACGGGGACAGTATAGTTTCCCTTCCTTGAAATAGAATTGTCACTGGAAAGCAGTTGTATAATTAAGGATCTTCCTAGGACTCTTGTGCAATATTTGTGGAAGGGACACTGGCTATTTTGAGTCATTCTGCAGTGGACATGATGCTGCTTTCTGGGAACCCCAGTACTTGGAGATGGTAGTGAAGGATCAGGAGTTCATGCATACAACATAGTAGGATTGAGCCCGTTCTAGGCTACACAAGCCCCCATCTCAGTAAACAAATAAGTAGATGAATGAATGAGTGAATGAACGCATGTCTTTACGCCTGTTCAGTGCTCCTTCTCCTGTGCTGGTGGGCCTGAAGAACTGGAAGTCCCCAGGGAATGAGAGAGCTCTAGGACAGAAGGAGCCTAGATAGTCAAGTCCCGTGAGAGAGCAGAGTCTCTTGCCAGCTAGGAACACTCACCATGAAAGGTTCCATGGGAAAAATCAAACTGTGCTATGCTTCAGCCTTTAAACCCAGGCCTCATTCATTACGACAGCTAGCAGTCTCCCAATGAGCGCAATGGTTCATGTATGTGAAAGTCTCATTTATGCAACAATCTGCTTAATCTTTTCATAGAAAGAGCTCTACTAGTTTTGAAATCATGGAAGAGTCAATTCATTTTCTTTGGCCCCCGTTGTCACATTTATAAGTAGGGTCAGTGCTATGTACTCTGCAGGGGTTTTTGTTATGGTAACTGAGTGTGATGGCTATTCTTGGTTGTCAACTTGACTGCATCTAAAATGAACTACAATCCAGAAAAGGAGGGCACATCTGTGAGGAGATTTTTTTTTTTTTTTTTTTTTGGCTTGGTTTGAAGTGGGTGAATCCACTTCTAGTCTGGACCTTTGAGGTAGGAAGACATACCTCAATCTTTAATCCAGATCTTGAGGCAAAAAGGCACACTCTCTCAATCTGGGTCACCCTTTCTGCTGGAAGTCTCGACAAGGGCATGGAAGCAGGGGGCTTCTGCTCCTCACCGGCTTGCTCCCACTTCTCTTCCTTCACTGGCCTTGGAGCCCACTTCTTTCGGATTCCAGCATATACGGAAGACGAGCTGAGACAACAGCCTAGTGGGACTGAGCAACCGCTAGATTCTCAGACTTCATGTCCACTTCACGCCCTTGTTGGATTAGCTGGATTGCAGACGGTAAGCCATTCCGGAAAAATTCATCCCGTAAGTTCTGTGACTTTAGAGAACCCTGAGTAACGCAATGAGATTCCTATGGCACATCATTGATTGAACATTAGAAAGGACCTATTCGGGGCTGTTTGGATGCCTCATCTGGTTAACTCACACTGATATCCTATGGACTGAATTCTCTTAGTGTCCGGATTTCTTTCAGGCAGGTTAAGAACTTAGCAGATGTTACAAACTAGTTCTAGACCCCTGCTGCCTGACTTCAGAGAACAGATAGCTGCCACTCTCACCGAGCTGCCCTGAGTAGAACCATATAGGACAGCCAGCACGGAGCTGGACACACAGCAAGTGCATCATCACCTGTGAAGTTTATTCTCCTTCCTGTTTGAGGAAAGGAGGAAAATGGAACTCAGATAAATAAACAAAATAAAAGTGCTCTTGAAACAGACATGAGATTGATGCACAGGAAAGAAACTGACAGACAGCCTACCCCAGGATGGACCGGACTTACTTCAGGAAGTGTGGGACCGATGGACCCATTCAGTCTTTCTCATCTCATTCGATCTAGTGTGCATTTTTTATTTTTTTGAGGCAAACTAGTCTAAGCATCTCACTTGAGATGTAGTTGAAAAGCAGGATGGCCTTTTCAGTTTCGGTCACACAGCACTTTAGATATCTGAAGTACTTTTAAAAAAATTACAGAGCCATAATGAGAATGCTTGGCTTTCTCCCTAGTCCTATCAGATATTATTAGATCATCTCCAGAACAGAACTCAGAGCACTCTCTCAAAGAAGGAGCGGCAATTTCCCCCATTCTAATTGCTACACCGAGAGCAATTTGTCTTCTGGGCTTGGGAGCTGCAGAACCGCTTTCTCCATTCACCTGAAGTTTCATCAAAGCCATATGCTTAATCAATGTTTGCTGATGTTTATGGTCGAGTGCTTACTGACAGCAGGTGCGAAAAAAGAGTAAGTCCCCATCTGCATAAACGTCCTCCTTAAATTCACTGGCATGCTGTTTCTGCTGCAATTTCACTAGACAGGTGATTTTTCATGGCGCCTTCATGAGCTGCTCTCCCCGCCATAGCTGGCTCCATTTCCCTACCTGCTGTGTCTAGAAGATGTGGTCTTATTTGTGCCCCATGTGGTAGCCCTTAGACTCTCTACTTGCCTTGCATCAACTCATCTTTGTGCTTGATGCCAACACACTGGCCCAGAAACAAGACGTTCGCCTCCAAGTAGTTTATAAACTGTTGCTTACATGTCAGGGAAGCCAAAGGTGAACTGCAGGGTTGTGCCTTTAATTTTTATTTTATTTTTTTAATTTTATTATTTTATTTTTGACAACAGCAGAGGCCTTAAAATAGCTTTAGTGACCCAAGGATCTAACGAGTTTAACCCACAAAAGGTCATTAACCTTAATGATAATCATCTGCTTAATCAGCATCAAGGCCCTGGAAATGTGCATTAGGTACCACCTCTTGGAATCATCATTTGTTCCTGAAAGGAGGGGGATGGCTCAGCTAACTGCTTCTCATTAGGCAAGGGTGGTTTGCGAACCGAGGGCACTGCGCATGCTCCAGGGCAGGCGCTGTCTCACTTTGACGGCTTCATTTCATTTGGCCGTAGATTCCTTAAGGCAAAGAGGAGTCAGTGCATCATCCACTTCTGCGAAAGGGGGAAAAGAGTGAGTGCCTAGCCTCCTAGAAAGACTCCTATTGATTGTCAGTGTCTGGTGTCGATTCCCATCCTGCCATCACACATATCCACCACAAGTCCTCCAAGCGCCACTATACCAAGAATTTCAAGGGCTATATGGAGTCGAGGCATTATTTTACTATGTAGAACTCTTAAAATTTTAGTAGTGCCATGTCTTGACAGCAGGCTTCTTTGAATCCCAGGGAGCCACCATAAAGGCGGCGCAGAAGTAAGGCACAGCATTAAACGCCCGTTTTGTTTGCTCGTCCTTAAGATGTGGAAAACACACACTGCTTGGAACAGAAGCAGCCGCAAACTGACTTCCCTGAGGACATGGAGCACATTTTAAAATCTAACCGAGCCATGACTGTGCCAATGCTTCTTTGCCGCTGTGGCTTTCCCCTCTATCACATATTTTAAAGCACTATACTAGTAGCTTGCTCAATCAGTTTTAGTAGGTATTCAAGAAAGAGGAAAAAAAGAAATAGGATGGAAATCAAGCCCGTCAGGGAACTCAAAGACCATACAACAAGAGAGAGCGAATTAGACAAAATCACATGAGAAAGAAATCTCAGGACACGGTGCATGAAAACCAATTCAAGATCAATTGTGTCGGCAGATCAAAGCTCGGTGCCGGCATAGTGAAGAGTGCTAGCTATTACCACGGTAGAGCACTGCATATAGGAGAGGGAAGTACGCCATTGCTTCTTATGGAGCTATGACCAGCTTCCAAGCAAAGACCACCAAACTGATCGGAGCAGATGCATTTCCAGATAAGACTGAGGAAGTGTTTTAACTGGTGTTTTACAAGGCAGTCTAGAGAGCACAGCTACCAGAGATGGTAGAGACTGACTCGGCGCGCCTCCTGGAAGAGTCCTTTCCCCCCACACAGGTTCTACACCTTCCTGGCAGTCATTTCCTAGGAAGATTGATCTGACTGTGCTACAGCGAGTGTGACCCTGCCTGATGCTTACCTGGCAGGAGAGCAAGAAACCTGTTCCTCAGTTTTAATTTAGCAGACTTAAATAAATGCATGGTTGGCCGCGAATCAGGATCATGGTGTGCTGGTAGAAAATCATGGTAGAAAGACTTGGCAAGAGATACTGCACAGATTCGTCTAGACTCTATTTAGAGACCTGCACTCGATGGAGGGTGATAGATTGCCAGTGCCCTGTCTAGCTACCAGGAATCTATATTTGCTTCTGAACTAGAACACTTAAACAATGCTCAAAATATACCAAACTGTCCCTGTGCTGAGTCACATACACACACACACACACACACACACACACACACACATACACAAACAGAAACACACAGACACACTCACATACACACACATGAATGAATGTACACACACATACATTCACACATGCACACACACACATAAACATGCATGCATGCATACACACTTGCACACTCACACATATACACACATGTACATACACACATAAACACATGCACATACATGCACACACACATGTGCATATATACACATACACACACATATAGACTCACACACAGGTACACACACACACCTAGAAAAGCAAAAGTTTCCCAACCACGACTGCAAAAGACTCTTGAATACTTCTGCTATTGGTTAACAAAGTGTGTCTCATATTAAGAGAGGACGGAGGCTCATAATTCCTGTTAGTTTACAGTCAATAGAAAAAAGATCTCTTTCTCAATTCTTAACAAACAGATGGCACGAACAGATAGATAATCATCATGAACAAGTGTGATTAAACAGATGATTCAAGATGCAATTATCATAGGTCTATCCACGTCGATGTCTCAATGGATAGGTATACCATTTGCCAGCTATGTGATTATCCACGTTGATAACCACTCTATGGAAATTCAATAGCATTTTCCAGAAGAAGACAGAAAAAAAGGGGACAGTTTGGCTGTTAATTGAATATTTACATAGGCTGAATAATTATGGTTGTTAGGGAATAAGTGATACAGTAAAATACATGAGGAAACTTGAGCTATGGAGAGCCAAACACAGTCAGTCTTTACTGGACAACTGGTAGGTGTGCCTTGACTATCTTGAGAGACAATCTAGTTTCTCATGGTGGTTACCTCCTTGTAGCACAGCACCTCATAATTGCTTACATCATATAAAGATTGTTTCCCCCTTTTGTTTTTAAGAGAAAGTCCTATACTTCAATAATTAGCTTGATATGAAACATTATCTCCATGAGAGCTAAGGGCATCCAGTCCTTCCTGAACCCCATCAAAGAGGTCTCTGGAGTGATAAAGCTGAGGTGAAGGAGATTTCAAACTGAACCTGAGCCTCGGTTTAATTTCTTTGACTTGAACTATCACACAACTTTCTTCAATAGATTTTTATATCCCACGTACAGCAAAGTATCTGCCATCTTCTCACTCGCGGGAAGATGATGCAATGAAAGGGACAACTGAGCTCACTGATTTCATCTAAATACTTGCACATTTCTCAGCATGGTTGTAGGACTTACCCATGGCTTCTGAAAGTGCTTTGAAATTTACTTTATATATTTTAGGTGTATGTTATTATGTTCATATAGATTTAGTGACCCTTTGCCCCTAAATTGAACTCCAAAGGTGTATCTCAGCCCCTTCCTGCTCTCTTTATGACAGGATGACTGTCTGAAGAAGGAGGTGAACCCTTTCTGTTACCCAGGTCCTTTGGGCACTGATGAACCACAGGAAGGCAGGCCCTGGTTAGCTGGTCTGTCCCATGCACAGGTCTCTTGCCATGGTATATTTCACGATGTCTCTCCACCTTCTTCTTGTCAGAGGCACAGGAAGGCCTTTCTCTAACGCTCACTGTGGAATCTAGTCAAGTTCTTGGAGGTAAATCTTGGTGTGGGGTATGTCCATGCCTCGGCCCCTTGGAATTGTTCTTAGCTCCCTGGCTTGCCTGCACTGTGGCTTCAGCATCGCCGTGGTGACACTGGCTCTGAAGCAGGTTCTGCTTTCAGCCTGCTCTGGTGTGCCAAGGGTGTGACCACAAATTAGAATTTTCTTTTTCTTTTGCTCACCTGGATATTCTGCCATTTATGAAGTATCAATTTTTAATTTCTGATAATACCTCTCACCTCGAATTTTGCTTTATTTTATATTTATGTAGTTGCAGTATTTTCATTTTGGTTAGCGTATTTTTTTCCCAGTGTCTCACCCTGGATCTTTTTCTATTTCTTATGCTTTGGGATTTCTCTCCTATTATATGAGTGTACTTTGTTTTATAAACCCTGACTCGTGGTCTTTGACTTTTAATTAAAGCATTTGGTTCACTTTTTTGTAGTTGCTGATATTTGAGATTTGTTATCTTTGGATGGAAAATACTTTTTACCTTCTATTCCTTACTCTGACCTTAATTTGGTGGCTGCTCTGATGATCTATATCTATATAGCAAACCACTTCAAAACATAATGACTTCAAACCAGCATGACAATCTGGTAATGGTTTAGCAAGTCAGAAACTCAAGACCTTGGCAAGGCAGCTGATCTCCCTCCTATGAGGTCAGCATCTAAGACAGTTCTATCCTCATGTATCTGTATCTGTATCCGGGTCCTCATTGGTTAGTTGGTCTACCCCCAGACCTTGCTTCCCCCCTCTTTTTTTCCTTTCTTCTGTTTCTCCCTCCCTGCTCCCCCCCATACAAATAGTGTCTCATTCTGTAGATTCCCCGCTCAGCTTGTGCATCTGACTGTAGAGCTGTTGTGCATCTGACTGTAGAGCTGTTGGGGGGGGGGGCATACATATGGCACACACTGCATACATGAGGTTACTTTTTAAGCAGTAGAACTAATAAGCATAAGGCTAGCTCACTTGTGACACAGAGGTGTCCCATAAGCATTCTGTCTTACTCCACCACCCAAAGTAGTCACAGGGCCACTCAGGTTTAAAGAAATAGAGAAACCATGTCAGCGAAGGATCAAGACATCAAAATAAAAACATGTTGTATAAAGTGTGTGGGAAGATACTGCAGTGACCATATCTGAAAAATACAAGTTGCTACACACAACACACATACACACAGAGAGAGAGAGAGACAGACAGACAGAGACACAGACAGACAGACACAGAGACAGAGAGAGACAGACACAGAGACACAGAGAAAAACAGAGAGGGGGAGGGAGAAAGAGAGAAGAGAGAAGAAAAGGGTGAATTTTCTTATAGTTTGTTTTTCTTGCTCATTTGTTTTATTTGATTGCCAAGAAATGAAAAATGCATATTGGACTATCAGGTTTCACAGAAAATATTATTTTTGCCTATTTCTGGCTGATGAAAAGACACAGGAACACTATAAATGTCTTCATTCTCACAGATCTACTCTTCGTCACGTATTTTAATTTTACGTATGATTCAAAACGCACCGGAAGTCATTGTAAAGCTTTGTATGGCTGGCGCTCACTAAGATTTCCTACATTGTTCTGCTTGCTTCCCTTTCCATTCCTTCCTGTGTCTTCAGTCTCTCTCCTGGAATCATGGTCACTTCGTGTCCTTTAATGTCTCTGTGTCTACTTGTAAACAAATCTGCTATCCCCGCCCCCAAATGTATCTATTTCATCCTTGAAATTTTTTTCTGAAGGTGAATTTCTATTTTGCAGCTATTTCATTTGAAGCAATTACTCTATCATATTTAGATGTTTGTATTGTGAAGAATGAGTCATTTTTAATCTAATAGCCCCTTCTTTGAATAATTAGGCTCTGCCTTATGCAGTTTATGCTCACACTCTTTTTTTCTTTCCAATTTGTTTATTTGCTCTCAGTCTCAGTCACCTTGTGACTGTGTGCTGACTATTTTCCTTGGCATGTCTTAGCTTCTTGTAGATGATTCCATTGGGTCTGTTTCTAAATTGTTTCTCTTTAAATTTTCAGTCTATGTGCCTGGCTGATTTTTTTTTTTTTTGACCATTGTTTGGTCACTGCATATTTTAATAAAGAAATAGTGTGATATATAAAAGAGTTTATGCTTGTCTCTGGTAGACAACCTGGTAGTTTGGGCTATTCCAAACCATCATAATCCTAACAGAGACGGAAAGTGAAGTTAGTACAAGAGAGCACCATGCTGTTCCAATTCACGTTTTATCCCTAAAGGGTGACCACAGGGATTCCAGCCACAGCTGTGGGTGTCCACCATGACTCCTCACTCACAGTGGCTCCTTCAATTCAATGTGTATCTCCTCAATGGAGTTGATGAAGTGTCCGCTTAGCTCTCAGTTGCTCGAATGAATCTGGGGACAAAGGCACAGAATGAAGCCAGCCTTTGTCGACTTTGCCCCAGCAGCCCTGACAAGTTCTTCACTTTCCTTTAGTTCCCTTGCTCTCTCAGTGTTCCTCAGTACTACCAATAGGCCCACCAGTAACAGAAGAAGCTTGTTCTCACAACACTGAGAATTACAAAATAAAATTGGAACTCGCTTTCTCCTTATTTGATATGAATTGATTAAAAGTGAAAGTTAATGATAATCAATGTCGCAGTTTCATGTCATGAGGCTTAACTTAAAACAAACAAACAAACAAAAAACTGAAGATAATCAAAGTGTGTTGTACGAGGAACTGACTGTCCACTCTAAGTTCCCATGCCATCCTCAGCCGCTCTTGTAACACCTTAGGTGATCAAAAAAAGTATATTTAAAATTGAAATGGATGTTTATGCTTACATATCATATGAAACCAGTCTGCTTCCCAACTAAGGAAAACTAAATTCAATACTGCATGTGGGGAGACTACAGTGAGTAATGTTTATGGTCCTTAAAGCCAGGTGCATATCTCTGAGGAGGATATCTCCTATCTGCATACTTTCAGTACATTAAGCGATGACGCCTTGGCTATCAGACAGTAGTAGGCTAGCCAGGCCTGAGCACAAAGATGAACAGGTCATAACCTTCAGACGATGAACAGCCATAGTACAAGGGGCAAGGCAAGTATGGTACGGAGAAATAGGCAAGTGACACACGGAGACACAAAGAAACTGTATCGAAAGATGGGTGGGTACTGGTGAAGATACACTGAGAACTGATATCACAACAAGGTTGGTTAGTAAACTACACAGGCACAGACAGCCTTCCATCTGAGAAATTAAGTCCGGAAAGTAAAAGAGTTAAAAGCTAATGGGAAGAAATGGGCCAGCGTAGCCTTGAGATCTTGAATAATGATTTCTAACAAGACTAAAAAAAATACACAAAAACCAAAGTTCATAGATTGGACTGCACCAATACTAAGTAATCTGAACAGCAAAACAAGTCAGGGTAAAGTTACCAGATGATTAACCCTTGGGAGAAGATATCTACCACGTTTTCCAAGTGCAAAGACTAGCACTGCGCATACATACACGCGTAATGTCTCATTCTGACCTCTGCTCAAACACTACCAACTGCGGAGGATTTTCTGTCCAAAATATCACGCAGGTGTTAACTCAAGTTTTAACCCTCTAGCTCCTTAACACATATCCTTAAATAATTATGTAATATAGTATGTAATATTAACATAATTATCTGCTCATTTTCTTTATCCCAATAAAGTGAAAGGGAGAAATTTACCCCTTGTTTCATTCATTCACTGTACGGCCTTAGCATGTGTACACTGGTGTCTGACCCATAGCAGATACTCCTGACATCTATTAGATGAATGAACAGACTTCTGAGAACGAACATGGGTGGGAACAGAATCCTGTGGGAAAACAGCAAAGGGTGCATGTAGGTACTTCTGAACCTGATTCTGGGTTTTTGTTTGTCTGCAGGAGAGATGGGAAACAGATGCTTAAAAATAAAGTTTATGGTTTGGATCTGAAATGTTCCCTCCCCAAAGAGTGATTTTTGTTAAGCTTGTTTCCCCATGTAGCAATGACCAGAGAAAGGGCATTGTGAAGTGCCTGGGACCCGAGTGTCCATGCATTAACTGTTTGTCAGAGAAAGCACTAATGATGCTCTGCCTCCCCTTGTGACTGACAGCAATGGAACCATCCAAACATGCCCCCCCCCCAAAAAAAAAAAATTATGGTCAGAATTCAGTTCCTCCTATTAGTTATTTTCTCAGGTGTTTGTCGCAGCAACAGAGAACTAGCAATCCTTAAAAAAAGCAAGCATAAAAAATCAAATATCTGCATAAATTAAAACCACAGAGAGAAAAGATATGTGTCCCAGGAACATTCTTTTTAAAGGAGTCATGGTCCTTCAGTGTTAGCTAAGAACAAGGAGGAGCCAGCGTAGGAAAGTTGGGAGTCCCTGCCAGGAGGCCTCGGCACTGGCTTATTTAATAGCTTCAACGGAGAGCTGGACATTTCTTGGTGTTCTTTTCTAACTTGTGAAAAGTAGCAATCGCTTTCAGCCATGTCCCTGCCTCACTAGTTCAATAACATAGGAATTGTACATTAATTTAAAAGAGAAGTTAGGAATTAGCTGCAAATTACCTTGATTTGGAAACAAATGCTTGTGTTTAGGTTATTATTGCCTGCCGTGAGGATTCTAATTCTCCCGTGGGCCCATTCAGTCTCTAACTGAGAACTATGTGCATTGCATAGACGAAGTGTATGCTGTGGGAAGCCCCAGTGACCACCCTGGGTATGTGCAGAGACATGGTTGACTTCAGTCACAGCAGTGTATTTACTAGCCGAGGCCTGGATTTACTCTGAAGAGAACGTGGCCATATAGCCAGAGCTGGTGCAATATATGATCTATGGCCAACTTGGCGGCCATTGTTTCTCCTGGGGAGTCACTCCATTAACATCAGCAAGCTCAGGTAAGAGGTCAACCTTCCAGCTGCCTTCTCTAGGAACCAGTCACATCCCATGGAATTCCTATTATGATTTCAATGATGGGGAGGGAGAAGCATTAACAAGAAAGACACCAGAACATTAAGTTTGCCAAAATCGATAAGCGCATGCCAGCAAAATTACAGGGTCTTGTTCACCAAATTATCTGCCGACTGTCTTAGGACATAGGGGCTAACGGATGATAAATTCTGTTACATTTCCTAAATTATCAAAAAGGAAGGCTTATTGTGAGAAAACAGCAACGATATTCTTTTGCTGGGGAGAGGGTCAGCCTGACACTTTTAACAGCAATTTATAAGACCTCAGATTCGGGGGGGTAGCCCCTTCAGAAAGAAGAGGCAGGGCATGGGGATGGATTGCTGTTCTTCGGTACTGGCATGGAAGATCTGTTTGGAAACCATCCACTATGCAGAGCTCCCCCTCCCTCCTCACAAGGCTTTCATGGGGAGGATGGGCTGAAGCTGGAGAGTGAGCCGATCTGCCAGTCACTGCGCCGCCGAGTGAAGCCCCCTCCCATTCCTCTGTTTTTCATCTCATAGCTCACACTGTTTCCTTTGACTCTCAAAATCCCATGACTTGCAAGGACACAGCTTGCCAACTGGCACTAGGCTAACAGTAAACGAAGGTTTGACATCATCTGGCCAAACACCGAGCCAAAGAAGTGAGCCTGCCTGATATATGCACATCCTGGCTTACCTTGGAACACCATCCCTCCTCGGCTCATAGAAGGTCAGTTGTGCCTTTTCCACATCGAATCCCAAAATACACACCACCCGTCAAAGGTGAATGTGTTACAAATGGTAAGGAAGGCGAGGAAAATGTACTCAGAGCAGTCTGATGGAGGAAGGGTGTGCGTCCCATGTTACATTTAGAGCATTGTACCACCAGGATTTCCACTATAGACTATGTGACTCCACCTGGTTATAATTTGTATTTTACCAGAAGAGTCTGTGGAATGGTCTCCCCTTAGGAGACATTACCTCATCGATCTTCCCCTGGTCCCTTGGGAAATCTGAGAGAATCAGGCTTGTTAGGGAAGAGAAAACAAAGACTAAGCTTCTAGTTGCTCGGCTGAGCTCATAAAAGGACATGGCAGAACCCCTGAGTCTATGACCAAGACTTCTGCACCTCAGAAACTACCCAAAGACAGAGCCTTCCTGCCTGTGTAGCCCTGACTGTCCCACACTGAGGGTCCAAGGCACCTACCTCCTGGTTCAGGCTCTGCGCTCTTTCTCAACTGGAGCGTGGACCAACACTTTCAAGGGATTACATGTCAGATATTCTGACTATCAGATATTTACACTATGATTCATAGCGGTAGCAAAATTACAGTTATGAAGTAGCAACGAAAATGATATTATGGGTGAGGGGTCACCACAACATGAGGAACGGTATATATTAAAGGGTCTCAGCACTAGGAAGGTTGAGAGCCACTGTTCCGCGGTTTACCCAACTCCCCATTGTATTTTTGAATTTAGCTTAAATGCACCAACTGTTGAATGGAGTTCTATAAACATTTTTATGGTGTTTAATGGTAACCAGATTACATTTTAAAACAAGTTTGCTGTCGGTGACTTTTGCAGTCTGGTTGATCAGCCTGCTTCCCCTCTGTCCCCTTCTGCTCAGGGGCCAGGGAAAAGACCCCAGTGGACGGCTTTTGAATTACAATCAGGATGGTGTGCTCCTCTTAAGGGATGTATTGAAGGAAGGCTGAGGAAGAGGAGCTGATTTCAAACTTAGAGAAGATGTATCCCTTGAGACTGAAGAAAGCTTTCCTAACAAATGACTCAGAAATAAAAGCTGGGCATAGTCAAAAGGGAGGTGCCTCCGAGAGAAATAAACAGGAACCGGAGACCTTTGCTTTGATAGAGGTTCACAGGGGTAACACAGGAAACCTTAGGAGCGCTGTGGGTGAGGGAACTGGGGTGTAGAGAGATGAAATCACTCACAGTACCCAGCTGGGTGTCTGAGCTGAGCGCCCTAGCTTAAGTAGAATTCTAAATCACCTCTAAGTGTTTCCTTAAAAATAAACCTGATGGGACCTCACACCTACTCAGCTTCCAGAACCCAAAGTATCTCAGCCAGTTTCACAGGGCTGTTGATCAGGGAGAATGCGCTGGGGCGTTTTTTTTGCGCAGCCTCCATGATATCAGCTCAAGCCAGGTTATTCCTTGGTGTAGGTAAGTGAGCAAATCTTATGGGAAGACAAAAGCCCTCATCTCGCGGAGCACCTAAGTAGAAATCAATTTGTTCCTGCAGCTGCTTCGAGCTGCCTCAACCTCGGAGTACACGGATAATCCCCACACAGACGTGCTCTTCAGGGCCCAGCTTTGGAAAAGCAGGATAGGATAGAGTCAAGTCCTTGTCACTAGCCGGGCAGCTCGAGCGAGCTGCTTCTCAACTAGGGGAGGGCGGAGGGACTGTGCTCTTCACGGGGAAGGGCTTTGAACTTGAAGGGCTGCATCTGGAGCTCAAGGTCATCCCTGCTCACAGTTCGACTTTCTGGCACTTTCCTTGGGTTGTGCCTATGATAAGAAAATAATTTTTAAAAAGCTATCGTGAATTCCAGTGGTCATATGCCCCACCCCTTCCAACAGTTTGAATCAAGCTAACATAATTTGTGGTCACTGCATTACAGAAATATTACCTGGGACACTGTATGTTTGTTCAGAAATAGGCTTCCTAGAAATAGGTCTGTCTTACTGCAACAGTTATCAGTTCGAACTGTTCATTGTCACCTGAACATTCCTTCACATCTATGCTTTTATCCATTCTTTGTTCTTGACTCCGCCTCCCTCCTCTTCTCCCTCCCTTCCTTCCTTTTCCTCACCTCTCCTCTCTTTCTTTCTTGCTCCCCACCTTACCCTCCTCATCTCTCTCCACCTCTGTGTCCCAGGCCTGCTGGTGACCCTCACATTACTTTATTCTGTCACTGGCATGGCTGAAGGCAGCTCTTGGTCTCTACCTGGCTGCAATTCTGGAGCCGGGTCTTCAATAGAGACTGATTCTTATTCAACCACAGGGACTATTCAAGGATGATTTATTAGCTTCCTGTTGCTGCTACAGAAAATGACCAGAGGACGTGAGGACTATTTACCTGTGACATCCGACACCCCATTGATTTACCAGTCTTGATCTAGCTGCTGAGGTGGCTGGTTAGGTAGGTGGCTCCTTCCTTACCACTTTATATATGTCCCTCCCAATGCCACATTGTCCAAGAGGCTGATGTTCCCTGGCTGTTCTTCAGCTAGACTGTGTGGATAGCTGTACTCTCCTGCTAGAACATCCAAGCAAGCCCCCAGGGGTCCAGTGATTAAAAGGCAGCAATGGGGAAGGAGACACACACTCAGACAGAGACACAGAGACAGACAGTCAGACAGACAGACAGACAGACAGACACACACACACACACACACACACACACACACAGAGAGAGAGAGAGAGAGAGAGAGAGAGAGAGAGAGAGAGAGAGAATTGCCATAAACTTGATGACTCAAAGCAATACAAACACATTTCATTTTTTCAGGATTATGGTTTGAACTTATGACTTAGTGCATGCTAGGCAGGCACCCCACCACTGGGCTATGTCCCCAGCCCCCTAACACACTTCACTTTGAGACAGAGGCTCACTATGTTGCCAAGGTCGTCTTGAACTCATTCTGTAGTCCAGGCTGGCCTTGAACTTACCTTTCATCTATCTTAGCCTTCATGGTTGCTGGGATTACAGGCTTACACCTCTCAGCCCAGTTTACGGACACATTACAGCTAGATGTTTAAATCCTAAAAGTGAAGGTAGCAGTTCCATCCACACATGCGGTTTTTCTCACTATTTTCCAGCTTCTAGGGTTGCCTGCAGTCCCTGGCTCATGGTCCCTTTGTCATGCTAAGAGTCAGTTCAGTGAGGCATGGTCAGACCTTTCCCTTTGTCTTCTGTTTCCATTGCTGGATCTTCTCCAGCTCCACCCCTAAGAGCCATTGCTATTGCCTTGGGTCTCCTGGATAATCCAGAAGGAACTCTACTTCAAACTCCATAGTTAGTATCTGGGAAGCTCACACAGATATCTTCTGGGGTATGCTTTTCTTTCTACCACAGCTATGGAGCCAGTCAGTGATCCCAGAAACAAGTCACCGATTATATCCATCCATGAGAGAACAGGTAGCCATAGGCTGAGAAGGAGCTCTGTGTAAAGACAGAATTACAGTGACTTCTGGTGATGTTTCCTACAATTGAATGAGGGGCAGGCTGTCAAGTTAGCACGGTCAAGCCAAACTTCTAGATAAGCCACACTCCTTGTTAGGGACCCAGCCCTGGTGTTTACCAGCCTTTAGGTGCCGTTGCTTAATTACAAGCAAACCTCTGTTTGCTTAGCCATAAAATGGGAATACTGAGCCATAGAATTAAATAAAGTTATGCATCTAATATACCTGCCCGGCTCATAGTTGATGGTTCAGCCAAGTTAATTCTTTTGCTGCCTCCCTTAGTGGTTAGTTAGACTAAAGGTCAAGAAAGTAATTACAGTGTGGTCAAAGTAATTAAGTTGAGAGTAATTAAGTGGGTGTCAGGCAATGGGATCCTGGTCTAAATTCAGAGGATATTCCTAAACAGTTCAATGTGAAAAAGCAAAATCGACTCTTTCCTCTTCAGGCTTTAGTGTAATTGCATTTTATGTCTCTAAACTGAATACTGTTTGTAGGAGACCCAAGCTGCATGCCTGTGGTTGGGGAACTGTAGCAAGCATGTGGAGTTTCTGTCATTCCAAATCTGACAGAAACATATGAACTGAAGAATCAGTGGGGTTTAAGGTAAAGAGCAGCCACCCAACAACGTCTGGCAGAGGCCAGCCTGCTTTTCCAGTTTTGACTCAAACTCTTTCCATAAAGCCTTCTGAAACAGGCTGCTTCCGTGTTGGCCACAGAAAAAAGAAAGCCTTTTTTACTTAAAATTGTTGTGAGATTTACTTGTTTAATAATGTTGTTTGTTTACAATTGTGTGCATGCACGCGTGCGTGTGTGTGTGTGTGTGTGTGTGTGTGTGTGTGTGTGTGTGTGTGTGTAGTATGTGCATATGAGTGCAGGTGACCTTGGAGGCCAGGAGAGGGCAGCAGATTCTCTAGGACTTGAGCAGCAAGTGGTTGTGTGGGCCTCGTGTGGGTGCTGGGGACAGAACCCAGGACCCCTGGAAGAGTGTTATGTGCCTTTAACCACTGAGCCATCTATCTGGCCCAGTTTCCGTCTTCTCAGTCTGTTTCTGCCCTCTGAGTTTACAGGACACTAAGTTTTCATTTCCTCTAGATGCATCCACCCTGAGTCTTCTCTAAGTCACAATTCAGACATTTCTTCAACTATTCCTTATATGTCCCTTTCCTTCCAATGTCTCCCAGTTTCCTAGTTGTCTGCCCCTTTTTGTTCTCGTTAGCATCGCCTCCCCAGAATGGATCACTTGGAGCCAGACAACCATCCAGACACGCTGGGGTTGGCTCCCAGTACGCCTGGACTTTTTGTTTTTGTTGGATCTGTGTCTTATTTGCCCCTTGATGAAGTCAGATGCATCTGTTCTTTTTCAAAGGAGTCATATAACTATTATTTGGTTTTTCATGAGCCTACCATCCTTCAGATTCCCAGGCTTTTCCTAAATTGTATTTGTTTCCTCTCATCCTTGCCTGTCCACCTTACTTTTCATGGTGTACATATGATAAAAATTAAAAAATAGCAATCTGGGATTTTACTTTTTAGTTTGTTTTTATTATTTTTAAGTGTGTGTGTGTGTGTGTGTGTGTGTGTGTGTGTGTGTGCTTGAGTGTGGGTGCCCATGGAGGGCAGAAGAGGGTGTTGGATACCCTGGAGCTGGGTTTATGGGTGGTTGTGAGCCACCTGATTTGGTTGCTGGGAACTGAACTCAGGTCCTCTGCAGAAACAGTATTCACTCTTAACCCCTGAGCCATCTCTTCAGCCCAAGTTGGTTTTGTAAATATATTATAGTCTCTGTGCTATTTATTTACTTAAGGCCTCAATGAAAAGTTTATTGTCATTTGTTTTTAATAGATTTTTTAATTCATCATTTGAGAACTTTATAAATGTATACAATTCATCTTGATCATATCCACCTGCAACTACCCTCTTCAAATTCCCCTTGGGTTTCTCTAGCACCAGTTCCTTCCAACTTCATGCCTTCTTTGTGAGTGTGTGTGTGTGTGTGTGTGTGTGTATGTGTGTGCGTGTGTTGTTTTGCTCTTAATTTTTGAACTTCTTCATTTTTAATTTGTTTTTTGAGAATTTCATATGTGAGTATTTATATCATGTTTCTGCTCTTTCCTCCCTTCAACTCCTCCAGTGACGCACTTCTCAAATTCATGGTTTTTATTTTTTAATTCTTATTCTTACAACATGCATTCACATGCACACATGCACACACACATGCATACACATATAACTTAGTTTTTCAAACCCTACTTTTTAATGTTGGTTCTTAAACACTTTAACCTCCATTGTAGCCCATCATCCACCTGAGGAAGTAGAAAATAAATCCTATGGGGGAAGTGGACCTGTTTAGAAATGGTTCTTTGGAGCAACACCCATCTGTGTTGTCAGGAAATCAGCAGTTCGGTTCACAGATCAGCAGTGGCAGCTCAATCCACTCACAAACACGTCATAGATACACCAGCCGTCCAGTTCAGTAGAGTCACAAAAGCAGCAGTGGAGGCATGACCTAGCAGGGACAGCCAGGCCTCAGGCTCGGCACTCGTCAGCAGGAGGGACTCCAGAAGAAGTTCTTGGCTGTGCCTCTCTCAGCAGAGTGAAGAGCAGTGAAGATATGAGACCAACAAGCATTGCACAGCTAGCTCTGTAAGCAAGCCAAGTTCAGCCTCCATCACTGCCAGCTCCTACTCCCTCCAAACACCATGAGTCCTCCATGGGTCCTGCCTCAGCATGTGTGTCTGTCTCAGTTGACATCATTGTGCCAATCAGCCTGAGTCCACAAAAGCAACAAGAAGCCAGAGCACACCACCAGAAGATTCTTGGTGCATTTCTCTCTATGGAGTTGCAACAAATGGAGGTCAACGATACATGTGTGTTGTTAGCGAAGAATCCTTCATCACGTGTCCTTTCCTGTGTTTGCTTTGGCAGAACATCCCTTTCCCTGTGTCTGCTTCAGTGAAACGTTCAGTCATGAGTTTGCCTTAGCCTTTCACCTGTGCCCACTTTAACAAACGTTCCTTCACAAGTCTGCTTTAGCAAAATATACTTTCCCTTGTCTCTCTCTCTCTCTCTCTCTCTCTCTCTCTCTCT
>NC_034600.1:34123252-34142938 GCF_900095145.1 Mus pahari | reverse complement strand
TCTCTCTCTCTCTCTCTCTCTCTCTCTCTCTCTCTCTCACACACACACACACACACACACACACAACCTGCTGAGCTTACTCAGTATTGTTCATATGTGTCTGGGTAACCCATCAAGTTGCTGGTCCCTAGAGAAGGTTGATTCCTCCTCTCTCAGCAGCCTCAGCAGCCATTAGTTAATTGCCTGTAGCTCTTCTTCATCATCATATATATATAATATATATTCATGGGTGGGCTCACCCCTTGGAGCATGGGCAACTACCCCCCAGAGATAATTGACATTTCTTCCTCCAACGTCCATTAACTGCAAGTAGCTCCTCAACTAGACATGGGTCCTTGGCCACTCTCACGTCCACCCATCAACAGTGTGTAGTTGCCCATTCTCCTTTGTCATCCTTGTTCATATGCTTATACAAATTTCTTCATCTTCATCCAGGTAATTTTTCACATCCTAGTTTCAAAGGCCAAGATGTTAATATTTTCCCAAATGTGTCGCTGTCTTTTATAATTACTCTTTAAAATAGCTGTGCTGAATTCCATAGTGAGGTAGACCATATTTGCTCAACGGTCCCCCATCCCCCATCTCAAACATAAAGGCTGTGCTTTGTGCATACGATGGTTTTGTGAGGAAGGCTTTGACACAATCCTAATCAAAATACTTTTTGAACCCAAATCAAAAATTCTCATTTCTCCACTTAAAATGCTCTCTATTCTCAGCTTTTTTCTAACCCAGATTTCCTTGGAACCTCTAACACCACTGTGAAGGTTTGAATATGCTTGGCCCAGGGAGTACTAGGAAGTGTAGCCTTGTTGGAGTAGGTGTGGCTTTGTTGGTGGAAGTGTGTCATTGTGGACATGGGCTTTAAGACCCCCATCCTAGCTTCCTAGAAGCCAGTATTCTCCTGTTTGCCTTTGGAATAAGATGTAGAACTCTCAGTCCTCCCCTATATTATGCCTGCCTGGATGCTGCTATGCTCCTGCCTTGATGATAATGGACTGAACCTCTGAACTTGTAAGCCAGCCCCAATTAAATGTTGTCCTTATAAGAGTTGGCTTGGTCATGGTATCTGTTCACAGCAGTAAAGCCCTAACTAAGAAAATCACTTCTCAATTCAGGACAGATAGAATAGAAGAATGAAACAAGTTTTGGAGATTCCACTAATTCCTACAGGGTGTTCCTACTCTCCAAGGGCAGCATCCTAGGAGCACTTTTGTTGAAGGCTGTTAGGGAAGCCTTCCCCACCCCCCCACATGCTGGCTGATGGCTGCAGTGTGTAGAGGCCACGCAGTATGAGTTCCCTGGGGACGGACTGTGTGTCAGTTTCACTTACTACAGTGCCAGCTTAGTCGTTGGAGGCTCTCAGCGAATATTTATTAGTAGAAGGAATGAAAGAATATAATTAAAGATAAGGCCTAACAATTTAAATCAGCCTGGGGGAGATACCACTTCATTCACACTAATGAGTAAATTGCTGGTATTAGTTATTTCCCTGGGAACAGGTTTTACTAGGAAGAACAGCCGGTGGGAAGTACTTTGCTTCTGTTTGAGAGAAGAAAGTGATGGGTTTGAGACACCCAAAATAGGTACATTAGAATTTTGCCTAGGGCCAACCTTGTACTTTTAAAACCCAGGCTATTAATGCTATAACTAACCACAGACTTAGAAACTGTAAGATGTACATAGTCTGTACTCTAAAATGTGGAGAACGCTCTTGTAGCCTGCAATGGCTTCTGACTCATCTATTTAATGTGGGCCATGGCTACCCATTTACAGAACTCATCTCTGATGTTGCTGCTGAAGGATCAATGTTTGAACTCTCACCGCACAGATATAAGATGGTGTAAAATCTGTATGTAACCCACACACAACCTCCTGAAGATTTAAATTTGCCTCTGAATTACTTATAATGCCTAATACAGTACAGATATTGCGTAATTAGTTGTTGTGCTATGTTGTTTGAAGGAATGACATAAACATCTGTATACATTTAGTACAGATAACATTTTTTTCCCCAAAGAGTTTTGGCCCAGGATTAGTTGAACTCACAAAGGCAGAACTCACAAATATGGAAGGCTCACTGAATACTGTGTTCTATTACTTCCTTGCTAGCAGGGAACCAGGGTATATGTATTTTTCCCAGCATTCTTGACTCAAGTCAGGGACTGACGAAGTTGGAAAGGATTGTAGGTATATCCAACGCTCTAACTTTACCTGGAGTTCTAGTTACATACCGGGAACTCTGTTGTTGTAGGAACACTCCAGTACTGTTTAGTCAGGCTAGAATCAATTGGTACCCATTCCAGGAACTGCCAACAGTCTTGTTAGTCTTTAAGAATTAGGTAATGTAGTCCCCAGGTGCCTGGACCTCTCCCAGCTTTCTAACCAGGGTCCTTGGTGGTAATTGGCGAGGTAAGATGAGATTGTTCTCCCTGCTTGCTATCCTGGAAATAATAGCACCGTACAGTATGACCCAGAAGAGTCTGTGCCAGAAGAGTTCTGTCCAGAGTCCCCTTACGAGCTGTCAATACAGGCAAGAAACTTCGGGAGCTCAAATAATTATTTCGAGAAAGTCATCTTTAAATGTAAGTGCCATGGTAGAGTAACTCATTAAGACTGTCATTCCTGTTTGCATGACAATGTTCACCAAGCCATCACTTAGAGTAGCATCCTTCGATAAGAGGACAACAGAGCAGGGTGCTGAAACAGGCTAAAGCAGTCCCGTCTTTGTCTGGGAGTGGAGGTTCAGCAGGCACAGCTGTGGCACATCTGCCCAGCCCTGGCAGCCAGGGGACCTGGGCCCTTGGGTAGAGAGATGAGAGTGCCAATTCTTTATCATCTAACCCATGGTTTGACCCACTTTGCCTTAGGTTCCCAGCACAGATACTCTAACTACACTGCCAGCTTTGACTGTGAACATTCACACAGGACAGATGTTGAACAGTTGCTCAGCACTAACAGTGGATCTCCTATAGCGTCTGACGACCAGCAAGCTGGATGGCTGAAAGCATCACCTAGTGATGAGGTTATGGCTTCACCTTGTCTGTTTTGTTGCTGATGTTTCTTCCCTTGTGATTTTGCTAGTACGGGTCAGATATCTTTCACTCACCGGATTACCACGCTTCTCTCCATGGGCTGTAAGCCCACTCATATCCAACCGCAAAGACGTCTTATACAATACCCACTTCAATTCACAGGGTGGGTCAGAGATTAGAAGTTAAATTAAAAATCGTAAAGGCTCAGGACCTTCCATTCCTAGAGCTCTTGCAAGTGCCCCAGAGCTTTACAAAAGTCTCCATCTCTCCTTCTGTCCTGACTTATTTAGCTAGACTTTTCTCAGGCACAAATATTTACAATAAATGGAAGAAAGGCATTTATTGCTTGGGCTTTCTTATTTTCTTTTCTTTTTCCTTTTCCTTAAAAAAAATGATAACTAACATTTTCATAGTATCTTTTGTCATTTTTTTCTCCTTATAAATTTAAGGGATGTGCAATACTGTGTGTTAAATAAATCCACAATCTTATTGAGGATGATTAAAAATCAGGGCTTGGAGGATGAGATTAAATGTTTGGGGCAATAAAAGACAACACATCAGAATTTTGAGCTGAGGTCCTTTATTTAGGGGGAAGGACCCAGAAATAAAATCTAAAATATGGTTTAAAATGCAACAGAAGGTCCCAGTATGTTCTGGCAAGTTTTATCCTTATCTTTAGTCTGGTCTGAGACCAATTCTGAGGATAAGGCTAAGAAGATAAAAACCTCAGTGCCAGTGAGTGGAAGGATGCGATCTGTCCAGGCAAGGGCTGGTGTGGACCAGGAATGAGAGTGAATCCGAGCAGCTCTTCAAGCCTTTACTCCTTGGGCCTGCGCCCTGGGCTGGAGAAGCGAGCTTAAGGCCTTCTCATCTCATAAAAGGGACTTAACTTACTTTCATATGCCAGAGACAGCAATCCTGTAAAACACAGCTATTATCACTGGTTCGCAGATGCTAGGTCATTTCCCAAAGTTAATAGTGCATTTGACTCTTTTTCTTTCTCTCAGCTCCAAAGAATCAAAGCTCTGTTGATTTTTTTTTCCTTCTGTGGTTACCCACCCCATTTCTAGGCCTGACCACTTCCTGCAGTGGGTTCTGTCTTCAGCCTGTCCCTACTTCGGTGTTCCTAGATATACACATGACTGCTAGGGTTCAGTGTAGATTTGTCAAAAAAAAAAAAAAAAAACAGCTTTAGCTTCTTCTTGGTGTAGTTTGGGCATTGATTGACACCCCCTCCATCAAAGGTCAAACTGTTAAACACTTGATCCTCAGGGTGGTTCCATTGAGAGAAAAATGGGACTTATGGCCCTTTAAGTTGCTGGGGGTTCATGCCCTCGGAGGAGATCTTTATCTCCTTGGTCCTGGCCACAAGATGAGTAATTTGTTCTCTTACACACCACCCTCCTTTGAATCTCACCCTTCAACAGTGGCTCCAAGCAACAACCAGTCCACCTGATCTTAAACCAGAAGCTTCTACCATCATGAGCTAGCATAAACCTTTTCTCTTTATAATTACCTCAGGTATTTTGTTATAGCCAATTAAAGTACTTATTCAAATAAATGCAAACACATCCTCTTCCCCCCTACAGTGTGGTGTTTCCTTCTGATGGTCAAGGTAGTCTTTGATGTCTCTCCTCAGCCCTCATTCCTCACCAGACTCTTGGTACTTTAGCCACTGCTTACACTTCACCTGCACACTTGCCCTTATCTTTCCCTGCTTGAACCCCTCCCCCTCCTCTTCCTCATGTTTACTTCAGTCTAGATTTATTGCTCAGATATCATCTTTCTGTGAAAAGGAACACATGGGGTCCCCAGCAGCCCTCATCTACTCACTGTATAGAGCCAGGGGACTTCCCTTTCTTCTTCCGTGATTGCTTCATGCTTGAACTTTTCATAAAGTTTCCCATTTTTCATGTTTCCCCATTTATGAAGGCAGCTGAAAGGCAAAAACCACGTTTTTCACCATCCAAGGCAGTGGGTTAATATCTTGAAATATGAATCTTTGTGCCTTTGTTTTCCTTGTCAACAACTTTCCCTCAGTCAGACAGAGGTGCAAAATGTGACTAAGGACACATGCCAGAAATTGTCAATATTCCAGGTTTATTTTAATTTCTAAAACAGTCCTTAAGAATCAAAAGGGGGTTGGGAAGGTGGTTTAGTGGGCTCAGGTGCTTGCTGGCCAGCCTGATGACTTGAGTTTGATCCTCAGGACCCACAAGATAGAAGGGAAGATGTAGTTCTTATTATTTTGAAACATGTGGTGTGGCACACACAAATGACCTGAAACAATAAACAAATGTAGTTTTTAAAAGAATCTACAAAAACAATAAAATAAAAACCAAAGGGAACCCCTAAGCACCCTGTGACAGTGTATAACATCACTGAGAGAAAGAATGTGGCCTGGAGTTTTTGCCCATCATCTGAGACCTACTTACTCCTCCACAGGAGACTGTGTCTGCCTCCAGAGCCTTCCCAATTCTACTAAAACCTGAACATACAGACAGACCTCGTGAACGACAGAGCCAGAATCTTTCAAAAAAACAAACAAACAAACAAACAAATAACCTGCTCAAAAGCATCCATATCTCCTGTGATGAATCCATGATCCTTGTGAAACCTAATCAAAACAATGTGCATAAACAGGGCCTGTGAACGCTGTGGACCAGGCTACGCAGGACAGCACCAATCCTTAACAAGGAAGAGCCATTCTTACACACAACGTAGACCTGAGACTGGAGAAGGTTTTTTTTTTTTTTTCTTTGCAGCTTTGCTGTCCTACAGGTAGCCATTCGCCTCACGTGGCTACTGAGCCGTCAACACAGGGTGAGTGTTCCGCCAAACTGAACGTCAATAGCCGCATGTGGCCGGTGGCTACTGCAGCGGACAGGTCGCGGGTGACTGTGATAAGCGGCACAGTTGCTGACACACTCATGAATGTCTGATGAGTGGAGTTAGTAAAAGCAATGACTCCTTGCTGACTACTGAGCTGAGATACACCCAGAGCCTTTGTTCATATCCTCTTTGTCCTGAGGAAGGTGTAAAACAACTTTGTAAGAATTCCTCCTCCCACGCCACCCCCCCCACCCCCACCCCGTGTGCATAACTTTCAAACCATTCACTAAAAGAACTATCTATTGTGTGCGACGACTGCTCTCCTACTTGAATCTGAAGAAATCGACACCGGCTCCCAACGCTTTACGTTATTCTCCATTTAACACTTAGAAGAGAACTTGAGCTGCATGTCTTTTCTCTACAGTTTAGTTCTGTGTTCTTTTGTGTGTTTGTAACTGGATTGCCCAGGCATTACTAGGAGAAAAGGAGCCCAGGCCACAGTGATAGGCTGCAGACACTGTAAATATCTCTGGTGTTCCAACCAGTATTTCTCCTTGTTGCTTCCCCAGGAGCTGCCGGAACCCTCCAAGAACCCTGAAATTGGGGGTTCACGAGTCTGAGAATGGCTAGCCTGGTCACAGCTGAGACCAGGCGGGGCTCAGTCCCGCAGCAGATGCTTATGTGCGTGTGTGCTTATGTGCGTGTGTGCCAGGTCTCGAGACATGGCTTTTGTCTGGCTCATTCCACTTCATTTTGTTTTAATGAACCCCTTTGCTTCTGGCCTACCTCTTCCTTTGGGGATTGAAACTGTTCATTAAGCCAAAAGACTAGATTGGATAAAATTATCAACAAATCCTTGTAGATCCTGTTAGGTGTAACTTTTATTTCTTTTTAAGTCAGCAGCTTTAGAACCCACACTATCCTGATTAATATCTAGACATCTTGCCACATCCCATCTTCAGTGTCCCTCTCCTTCACCTTGACAGCTTGACATCCTATGCATCCCAGTTCATGGACAAAGAGACCTGTAAGGATCCCCAATTACAGAGCAGACAGAACTGAGAACTAGGTCATGCACAGCTGATAATTTGAAAATTACAAATTCCTATACTCTAGAGGCTGTCTGACCCAAAACAGATGAGAATCACCTGGGATGACTGCTGGCTCCACCCCCCATAGTTATTGATTATCCCGAGCTCCTGGGAAAGACTCAGGATTTTGCATTTCAGTAAGTTCCCAGGTGATGGTAATTTTGGCCTGGGACTTATGTAGAAAACCATTGGGTTTCCCTGTGATAAGCCTTTAGGGAAAGCAGCTTTGGATGTGTGTCAGCCCTTCAACGTCACTACCTCTTAGCTTTTACATGCCCCCCCCCCCCCCCCAGACAGCGAAGATCTTTCTTGCCTGAATTCAAGAAAGCAACAAGTTTGAGACAGGAAAATTCTCAAACTGTTCGTTTTTAGTTCCAAGAGTGGAATGAGCTTGTTTGGGGCGTCTGTGAGAATCTGGTAAGCTGGTTTATAGGTGGGAGAAATCAGTGAGTCACTGGGGAGTCAGGACATTGAGCAACTTAAGAAAACCTCACAAAGTTGCTGTAAAGCTGGCTAATTAGGTGGAGTTCTGCCTGCCTTGTAGTACCCTGAGGAACGAGTCCTCTATCATGGAGGTTGTTATTCTAACTATGTAATATAAAGCACTTGAAAACATGTGTGGCTAAGTAGACGCCTTTGCTTTTCATTATTTAGATTAGACTTTCCCAAAAGCCATGAAACATTTACTCAGTTCAATTAATCTATTAAAAAAAACCAAACCAAACCCCACTTATCATCCAGATGTTTCATACACGGGTCTCCAAAACGTCAGCTGGATGAAGTGCTTGCCATCACCAGATGTTTAGCTGTCAGGAGGACACAGCTCGGCTTGAGATATTCTGGGAACCTGGATTTTTCTCTGTGCCTAATCACTCTTCTGGTCAATAAATTCTGCTTTCCATGGAACTAAATGTCACTGTTGCAAATTTAAACTCCTCTTCTCTTGTTTCTGTCTGGTGTGCAGGGAATGAGCAATAGTGTTCATTATCTGTTGGTAATTATTCTTAATTTATTTGAAGACAGCTAGTCACTCTTTATCTTATTCTTTTTTCATGCAAAATTAGCTCCAACCCCTTTTTTAAAATTCCCCCCGTAGATCCTGATTCCAGTCCCTCTAATTTGCTCATAACTGTGCTCCTGCTACGTAGCCCAGGCTTGCCTCTAAAACTTGATCCCCCTGCCTCAGCCTCCTGAGTGTTGAGATTATAGGCATCTCCTAGAAACACTAGGCTCTCAGGCACTTCTTTGAAAGCTCAGACCCAAATTGTGGCTTCTGACCTAACTGCCCTGATAATGTGGGTCCCGAGTAGCCAGAGCTCCTTTCTCAGATTTCCCAAGACATGGCTCTGAATCTTGGGTCTTCTGTCCCCCAGGTGCTAAGTCTCTATGAGATGAAGTCACCAGGTTTAACCTCCACATCTCATTAAGGTTGAAGAATTTGGTGATGTGGCATGGGTTTCTAACTTTTAATTTCATTTTCAATTTTTTATTATATCTATTTATTGAAGATGGACACAATATACCATGGCATGTGTGTGGAGGTCAGAGGGCAATTTGGGGGAACCAGTTCTCTTCTTTCACCAAATGGGTCCTGGCAATCAAATTCAGATCATCAGGTTTGGTGACAACCTTAACCCACGGAACCTCCTTGCTACCCCATTCTTAATTATGTTTTCTGAAATACATTAATTCAAAGATACTATCAGGTATAGTTAAGTAAAATAATGTTGGGGTCAATGAGTTCAATACAAACTTGTTTATTTTTATTTGTGGCTCACTTTGGATCTATGATGGAAGTAAAGGTTACTTTTTAATTGTGAGAAGCTGTTCCTCTAGGCTGTTTCTAAGAAAAACTCAGGGTGTGGCTAACAATCAAGTGGGTTCCTTCACCCCGATCTTCATCCATCTCCCCACAGATGGATGTTTACCCTCTTTCTGGTGATAGCAGTTATCTTTTTATTTTTATTGGATTTATTAGAGAGGGTCTCATGTAGCCCAGGCTATCCTTGAACTTGGTATGTAGCCAAGGCTAGGCCTTACCAGTTCTGATTCTCCTGCTGTACATTCTGGGATTACAGGTGTGGAGCACCATGCTTGGAGTGTGCAGTGCTGGGGGATTGAATCCAGGGCTTAATGCGTATTAGGCAAACACTGTGCTAGTCGAAGCTCATCACCAGTTCAGCTATCATCTTTAAACACTTATTTACTCTTTGAAATTCTCATACATATATACAACTTATCTTGATCATATCTAAGCTTCACTCTTTCTCTCTAATGCCCTGCCCTCTGGTTGCTCCCAACCCATTCCCTCCCACATTTTGCCCCCACCCCACCCCTTTTCTAAAAAGAATAACCCACTGAGTCCAGTGACATGGGTCTGGTGTCATTCACTGAGTTCTTGGCAACCTAGCTACCAGAGGCCACCACACAAAGAAGTGGCTCTCTCCCTAGCACCTGTCGACTGCTAACACCTCCTTGGCTCGGGGTGGAGCCTTGGGATCTTTCTCCCAGTTATGGTGGAACAAGAAAAGGACTTTCTTTCACAATCTACCCTTAGACAGCAGCTGTCAATCTTGACTGCTGTGTTATTCAGCAATAGCTATGTAACAAAGTTTCTCCAAATATGGCGGCTGTGAACACCATGCCCTATTTCAGAGGTTTTGAGGGTAAAGTCTAGGAGTATATCTTGGCTGGGCCTTCTAGCTTGGAGTCTCATGCGAAGCTTTAATTGCTTCGGGTTCTCTTTGGAAGGAGAACTTGGTTCACATCCAAGTCTATGACTGCTGGAAGAATTTCGTTTCTCCAGGGTCACTGCTCTGAGATCTCAGCTCCTCTCCAGTGTCTGGCTGGCTGGAGGTCCCACTTACTTCCTCACGCGTGACCTCTCCGTGAGTGTCTTCCCACACGGCAGCTTGTGCTGTGAGCCAGCAAGAGGCCAGGGAGCCTGCCAGTCAGACATAGTCAGAGCCACCAAGAAGCAGCCAGCTTCAATGAAGTGGCAGAAATATTGTCCCATTGTTGATTTCTGCTTGTTACAAGCAAGTCAGTAGACCCCGCCCCCATTCAGAGGCAGAATTAGACAATAATGAGAGTGACCCTGGATGACCCTGGATGAGGACCCCTGGATGAGGTCTGCTACCACAACTCTATGCTGGAATCCACTGGGGAGCTCTTAAAAACCACAATGCCCTGCACCAACTCAAGGCATTTAGTTTTGATCAAGTAATGAGGTACATACTACAGACACTAATGGAAGCAGACAGTTGCTTTACCATCACAGTCAGAAGTCAGATATTTTCAGTAGCCCAGGAAGCTCCTTACGGCTCTTTTATAATCAGTTCCCTTCCCCTACTCCAGCCCATGGGAACCAGTGGCAAACTTTCCTTCCTCAATTTTTTTGTATATATGTGTGTGCTCATGTATGTACACATGTGTGTACAGGTGTGCGTGTCTATGTTCTTGTGGAGATCAGAGATTGGCACTGGTGTCTTTGTCTATCATTCTCTATCTTATTTTGGAAGACAGGATCTCTAGTGGCGCCATTTTTGTTACAGTTTTGTCTTTTCTAGAATTTTGTGTAGTCCACATTATCTATAGTCCATATAGTTTATAGACCATACAATCCCTATTTCATCTGTCCGATACATCATCTACCATCCAGATCATCCATAGTTCATATCACTTACAGAACATGTGGCCTATAGTCCATATAGTCTATAATACATATTGTCTATAGTCTATATAGTCTGTAGAGCATATAGTCCACATCAGCTATAGTCATATCACCTGTAGCCCATATCATCTATAGTATATACCACCCATAGTGCACATAATCTACGGTCTATAATCCACATCATCTAAGTCCATGTCATATATATTCTGCATCATCTTTAGTACACGCCATATATAACCCATGACATCTATAGTCCAGTTTTGGCCTGTTCTTTTATTTATCATAACACTTTTGAGATTAGCTTGTGCTATATGTCTTACTGTGTTTTTTTATGGTTGAATACTATTCCATTTTTATGGGTATATGAAAATTTACTTGTTGGATATTTGGTTAACACGAATAGTGTCTATTTACATATAAGTACAAGTCTTTATGGGGCCATACATTTTATTTGTCTTGAACAAATATGTAAAGGCTAAAGACGTATGTAAAGGTATGTCATGTGCTAAGTATGTGTTTAAACAAAATCACCAAGATGTTTCGAAAGTGGTGACAGCATCTTGCATTTTGGTGGCAAAGAATTGGATTTCCTTTTGGACCATATCTAGCCAACACTTGGAGGTCTTTTAAACTTTAACCATTCACATGTGCAGTGCATTTCATTTGCATTTTAATTTGCATTTATTTAGTGAATAACCATATTGCACATTCTTATGTTTTTTGTTTTTTGTTTTTTGATTTGTTTTTGTTTTTGTTTTTTGTCATTTGGTTGGTGGTGTAGTGTTTACCAGACAGTAGCTATTTCTTCAGAATGTTTTTGCACTATTGTGCTGTGAGAGTTCTCTCTCATCCAGATGCCCAGCATTCCTCAAAGGTCTGTTTTACAACCACATTTCTAAGAAGCCTGTCTTTTCACTGGACTAATAGCCTTTCAAAGGTTAGTTTAAGTTTTGATGAGGTCGAGTTTACTATTCTTTTTTAATACTTTGTACTTTCTGGGTTCTAAGAGACTGCAATCTAACCTGAGGTCGTTAATATTTATGATTTTTTCTTTTGAGAAAGGTTATTGGTCAGTGCTTACATTCAGGTCTGTGGTCTATTTTGAGTTCATTTTCGTAGATGCTAGGGGTCAGGGGAAAGGTCCACTTCTTTGCCTATGGATGCTCATCTGTTACATTCTTTCCCCACCAGATTGCCCTGGTTCCTTACTGGGCATCAGCTGACTGGATAGGAGTGAGTGTATTTATTGACTATTTTCTGCTCCATTGACTTAATTGCCTCTTATTGCTTAAATAACACACCCGCTTGATTACCAGAGCTTTACAGTAAGTCTGGAAATAAACAATTTGAAGACTCCAAGCTGGGTCAGTTATTTAATATTTTACCAATTGCAAAATGTCTGCATTTCCTCATAAATCTTATGGAAAGCCTGTAGGTTGCAAAATCATTGCTGGGATTTCGTTTGGAGGGAGGGGATTCAACCTAGAGAGCAATGTGAGAAAGCCCGATGTGTTAAATTGAATATTCCAATGCAAAGCACTGTATCTCTTCACTTGATATGTCCTTAGATTTCTTCTTTTCAAATTATTCCTGTTGTTATGTGCGCATGGCATTTATGGTGGGTGCACACTCTACTCTGCACACAGAAGCAGAAGACACTTTCCCGAGTGGGTTCAACTGTCTCACTTTTATGTAGGCTCCAAGACTTGATCTTAGGTTGCCAAGCTTTCATAGCAAGCGCCTTTACCCCCCGAGCCACCTTGCCTGTCCTGTCTCCTTCCTTAGCTTCCTTTCTGCAACATTCTACAGTTTTCATGTTCAACTGTTATGTATATTTCATCAGATCGATCCCCACACCTTTCTGACTTCACTGCCACTGTAAATGGCATCGATTGACGTTTTAAGTTTAATTTCTGATTATTCCTTAGTAGTATATAGGATTACAAATGATTTTTTTACATGTTGGATTTTATTTCTGTGCTCTCGCTACTCCCATACATATGTGTATACATATATATAAAATATATTATATATATATATATTTGTCCTTCTTTGGATTCCTTTGGGTTTTCATGCAGGCTTTTCCTCCTCCTGTCTGTAGCACTGGCTTTTCTTTCTGCTGTTTACTGCAGTGTTGCCTCTTCTTAGCAATCCGTCACTGTATCCTTGATACCTTGGCTTGCCTCTGCCATGATTTTAGGTTCTGTGCACGCTCTTTGTTCGGACCAAGGGTGTGCCTTTCTGCTCCTGGTTGACTGAGAACTGCCTTTGGACAGATTTGGAGGTTTGTCAAATCCTCTCCAGACTTCATGTGAGATCATCTTGTATTTGACTTTTTGCCTTGTTTTTGGCATGCTAATATTGTCAATTACACTGATTTTTGAAATGTTAAGCCAACCGTACACTCTTGGAATGATATCAGGATATAGTTGGTTTCAGTTTATCAAAATCTTAGCAACTTTGCATCTTCAGAGGGTTAAGACTGTAGTTTTCTTTTTGAGTTCTGTTGTGATATTAAAACAGGGCAATGCTGACTCTTTAAAGAATTGGTATCCTTTAAAGGAAATTTTTGGAAGAGGAAAAAAAGGCAACACTTTCCTGTTTACCCACATATTTCCTGTTTCCAGCCACCACCATCCTTTATGGCTTCTGATGTCTCTGGGCTGGCTTCCTCTTTGCTGATATTGCCATATTGACTGATGGTAGATGATGTTTATCTAAAGCATCGTTGGTTTCACTTCCAAAGTGGGAAGGGTTTTACTGAGTGAGGGGTTACATATCCATCCTTGGTTCCTCTCGTGGTTCAGGAACATCTCTCCACTGCCAGCTCAATCTCATTCCTTTTCTCAGTCATAGCTGTATCATTGTGACTATTGTTCTGCCTGCTTTAAAATGTCATAACCTATTATTGGTTTCCAGTAATTCAGTCCTAATGTGCCCTGATGTTTCCTTGTGTTTATTCTACTAAAATTCATTGAGCTATTGAATTGGAGAAGTTGATGGATTCCATCAAATTTGACCATGTATTTTAAAGTTCTCTCTCTCTCTCTCTCTCTCTCTCTCTCCCTCTCTCCCTCTCTCCCTCTCTCTCCCACCTCCAACCTCCTTGGTTAGGATCATTTCTCATTCTCTGGGTGAGCTCTGGGAGTTGCCCTGCCCAAGGAGGCTCTGGGCATTTCCTCTATCTGTTTCTCTTTCACCACGCACAGTTCAGTAACAGCTGGAAATTTAGGGGTACCCTCTGCATGGCCTTGCCTTTCTCTGTGAAGCTAGCTTCCCACCTGGGCCCTCTGATTGCCTCCCTCTGCAGTAGCACTGTGTAGAGCCATTGGGCTTTGATTTCCGTCTTTCTACACTGCATCCCAGATCATGTCCAAGCAATAAGATAGTACAGTTGTTCAATTGGAATTCTAGTCTCCCTTCTGTTGCAGGAGTAAATCTGCAACATGTTATTCAGAATCTATAGTAAGTAGCTTCTAGATGTTTCCAAAGATCTACAGTGCAGTAGTCCATTTTTCTTACTATAACCAAATACTAAAGGAGGTTAACTTTATGAAGAAATAAGGTTCTTTTGCTCATAGTTTAAGAGACTCAGTGGCACACTGATGGTGTTGTGTTTGCTCTGGTAAAGACCCCTTGGCTGTGTCACCTCATGGAGGATCATGAGTATATAGAGAGAACCTGAATCTAGAGAGGCAACCCATAATTGCTTCCAAGAGCACCTCCAGTGTCTATTCCTTCTGCATGGTCCTACATTTTGTAAACTCACATCACAACACATGAGGACCAACCTCCCCAAGTACATGAGGAGAGTTAACATCACCTAAACCATGATACCTGCCTCCGCTGTTCACATTTTGTGTGATGCTGTCCTCTGGAATCAGCAGTGGCCAACAGTGTATATACAGCAAAAGTATAGGCTAGCGTTTCTATGGCTAGGGTGGTGTAGACTTTGACTCCCAACCTTCTGGCTAATGCTCTCTCATTCCAGCTTTGACCACATAACTTTCCATATGGTGGTTCTCTCGATAGGGGAAACTGAGGGCACTTTCTGGCCAACAGCCAACAAATAACTCAGATCCTCAATCCAGTTCCTGACAAGCTCTCTCTCTCTCTCTTGCCATCAACCATGTGAGCAAGCTGAGAAGTGGCTCTTCTCCAAGTTTAACATCACTTGGGCCAGCACCTTCTCTGCAGCTATGGGAGATCTTGAGTTGGAGGATGCACTTGAACCACACTGGAACCACAGAAAAACTGTGTGACAAATGTGATGTCCTTCTGTGTTGCTAAGTTTTGCAGTCGCTAAAGCAACTTGAAAGTGGGCGTTCGATGTATTCTGCCTGGCTTTGTTTCTTTTGTTTAAGGCAAGTGGCTGCTTAGCTCATTTCCACTCCACCTGGGTCATAAAGAGGTCCTAGACATTCAGATTAAAATCTTCAAGGGCAGGATCCATGTATCAGTATCTTATAAAACCTTTCAGGCGATACCAGCCTGCTGTATTTACAGCATTCTGTAGCTATCTTAGACCAGTTATTTTCTATCTTTAATGGTCATATGAGTAACCTGGGAATCTTAGAACATGAGGACTCTGATCTAGAGGTGTGGGGAATTGGGCTATGCACAGACAGGCTGGTCTCCAGTTGAGCTGAGGTCTGAACCCCGAAATGGTGATAATTCACCTACATGACATGGTAGGCATTCCCTCATGCTCCTAGAACTCTGGCTCCTGCCTAAGTTAAAGCCCTCCACATCCCCCACAAGAGAAGCATGGCTAGAAGTCAAGTAGACAATGTCCCAAGCTTCTGACCTTCAGGCTAAACTCCTCTCCAGTTACCTAGCAACAGTAAAGACCATAAAGGGGGCTGTTCAGCCCCACCTCGATCTTTTATTTCTTACCCCTCACTCTGACTCTCACCCCCTCTCTCTTCTCTCTTTATCTTCTCTCCTCTCTCCTCTCCCTTTACTCCCTTTCTCTCTAGTCTCTCTCTCTCTCTCTCTCTCTCTCTCTCTCTCTCTCTCTCTCTCTCTCTCCTTCTCTCTTTCTCCCTGCCTTTCTACAATAAAGCTCTAAAACCATAGACAGTCTCTGCTCCAGTCAAGATCTGCTGCACTCACTCTCACTGATGTTGGGAACCTCTCTTCCCTCATCCCTCTCTCCCATAATCCCAGTGGCTTTAGCAAAGTAGCTCCGGGGCTCCCAGGTAGGGCTGCCCCTTTGCCCCCCCCCCAAAGAGTGAGTCAGAGGCTTAGATGCCCACCTGGGGTTGAGTGGAAAGTGTATGGCAGCTCTCCCATGCCTGACTGACCAGAGAATAGGTGGAACTCTGGTGGGGTGTGGGTCTTCCCCTTCCCCCTCTTCTCCAGGGCCCCCCTTTTTAGTTCCCGACACAGAGGGTCTGGAACTCTGAGTTCCCAACTGTCTCCCAGCTTGGCTGAGCCTGCTAGCTCACACACAGACTTTGAACAGCAAGGACTCGGTGCTCAGCGCCTTCTGTTTATTTCATCTCTTGGGAAACCTGAGAGATGCTCTTGAGCATTTCATGAAGGATATCTGAATAACTCTACTCGCTATCCTTAAAAAAAATTTCATTTATTCTTTGATAACTCCATATGTGTATTTAATATACATTGATATCTAATGCCCAGAATCCAGAACTTATTACTCTCTCTTCTTCTCACTAGCTCTGAACTACTTCCCAATAAATTTCTGTTCTAGTTTCATGTTCTTTTAAATATTTGTTTTTTATTTATGTGTATGTGTGTGTCCATGTGAGTATATGCCAGGCATGTCCAGGTAGGCACAGAGGCCAGAAGAGGGTGTTGGGTCTCCTAGCACTGGAGGTAGAGGAGGGTATGGGCGTGCCTATGTTGGGTTCTGGGGAATGAACTTGTGTCCTCTACAAGTGCTCTTAACTATTGAGCTTTCTCTCTAGTCCTGTGTCTTTCTAATTTCCTCTTCTGCCTCCTCCTCCTCCTCCTCTTATACCTCCTTCTCCTCCACTTCCTCCTCTTCTTCTACCTCCTCCTTCTCCTCCACCTCTTCCTCCTCCTCTTCTACCTCTTCCTCCTCCTCCTCCTCCTCCTCCCCCTCTTTCTCCTTTTCCCCCTCTTCTTCATGGCACACTGAGCTTAATTAGTGTTGCCCTCATAAGCATGGGTGTGCAATTATTTACTAGAAAATGGAAAACTTACCAGTGGCTACATCTCTCAAGAAAAATGACTCTGCCTACCATACCAGCTATTAACTGCCAGCGTCTCCTCATGAGCCTCCCTCTATCCATCTCATTCAGATCTTGGGCATACAACTGCAGCTGCTGTGATTTCTTAGATGCAATGGTCACAGCATGTTTAGAAGACTGTGTCTCACAGCACTCCCCCCTCCCTCAGCTTTTACAATTCTTTCTGTCTCACCTTCTTGGACATAGACGTTCCCTTGAAGGCTAGCACTTAACTGTCACTTATTATTACTGTGATGAGCTATTCCACTCTGTCTTATTAAAAAGCATCACTCTTCATTACTTGGAAGTTTGTGTCCTAATTTATTGATTCAACAACTTGTTTTGAATCTACTGCTTGAGAGTCCCTTTGCTGGAAGAATGTGACACAGCCCCACCATCCCCATCCCTCGTCACCTTAAGCTATTCTCAGTCTCTTGGAAGAACAGATGGGTAAGGAAATATACAATAATGCAGGCTGACTGATGCAGAACACGAAAGTAATTATGAGCTCATTTATACTTCAAGATCGTTAGGATGTCTTTTAAAAGAGGTGAGGGTTAAGTTCAGGATATGAACGCTCTCCCCAGAGTGTGAGTTAGAGAGCTGGATTCCAAGAGCGTGAACTTGACTGCCTCTGCATCTGCCCTCTGGAGGAGGCGTTCCTCAATCTTCACCTGTAGACCTGGACTTTGACAAGAGGGACCAAGCTATTGTTTCTTTCATGCAAATTGGACTTCTGTGGTCGTCCCTGAAGTCTCAGAATTCTGAGATCTGTGTGTGGATTAGGGTGCCACTGTGGACCACTGTCTTCATGGTCTAAGCTTAAGCAGAAGAAAATGTAAGAAATGTATATTGCTTTTTAAACTTGTTAGTTTTATTATAGAAGTTTTTACCTGCCAAAAAATGAACAACTCTCCCTTTTATCAGTGTTCATTTCTCAGAAGCAGGGTGGAGGGAGCAGAGAAAAGGACAAGAACAGGCCTCCCATTTATTTTTTTCCATTGTAGAACTTCAAACGTCCCCCCAGAGATTGCACTCTGTGAAGCCCCTTTCCACATCCTTCCCACAGTTTCCAGATTAGTCAATGACAGTAACAGATGGACCCAGGAATGTGGAAAACAAGGCAAAAAAAACCTCAGCCTTTTCTAAGTTGGGATCGCTGCTGATAATTATTGTTGATATTACTCCATCATTTGTGGAATCATGATTGCAATACAGGTATATGGACTGGCAATAAGCCAGGCTGGTGGTCGGAGCGATGGCTCAGAGGCTGTGAGCATCTGCTTCTCTTGCAAAGGGCCCATGTGGCAGCCCAAATTGTCTGTAAATCCAGTTCCAGGGGATCCATGTTCTCTGTGCTCTCCAAGGGCTTTACACTCTGGATGCCTGTGCGTGCATGCAGACACAAACACTCATACAAGTAAAAAATTAAAATCAAAAATAATTTTTAAATAACCCAGGGTGTTTCTCCTTAAAGTAGAAAAAAAAAATCAACCCCCTACTGTCTCTCTACAGTTCTTCAATAAAAGATAGAAAGGAAGGGAAAGGTAACAGGGTAGAAAGAATGAGACAGACTCCTTGTTAGCTGGGCTATGGGGCCTCTTGGCTGGTACTGCACGTGTCAACTCTGGCTGCAGGAAAGTGATGTTAGAGAAACAGAACTCAGAAGCAGCTCTGCAGAGTCCTAGTATTGCCGAGGGCATGAGAATCCTTCAGCCAAATAGGAGGCTGGCACCTTTGTTTTGGAGATTGATTTCTTCAAGTCTAAGGAAAGAAGCAAAGTGAATGAGCACTCCTGAATATTCGTGATCCTGTTTCTGACATGTCGAAGAGATGTCAGTATAAACAGGGCCATGTATCAGTTAGTTTTTGCTGCTGTGTAACAAACCAACATGTACCTCTGCGCTTAAAGCAGTAAGCATTATCTTCATTACTCTGTGGGTTTTAAAGGCATTTAGGGACTTTATGCTAGTTTGTTTGAAGTCCAGTGATTTAAATCATTTGTCTCTTGTCTGGATGATTTAGAAATGACTTGGACGGGGCCTCTGCCTTTAATCTCTAGAGGATTAAAAAGGCTTATTTCACAGTGTCAAAAGAAGTTCCAGAATACTGTGGAGGTGGATGACCTCAATGGATGCAATCGGCTTCCAAGCCTCTGCTTCTCTCCTGTTTGTTAAGGACCCATGTGCTAAAGCTCACTCATGGCCAAATACAGAGTTGAGAGATGAAGAAATCATTGGGGAGTCACACTGGAAGAGCGAGTGTCCAAGGACTCACAGAATGCCTTCTACAGCCATGTCTTGTTTCCAGGTTAAGCAATGGTCTTTACAAACCAGCCAAGCTGAGTATGAGGCGCTCACTCCTGCTAACTTTCAGGATTATTTGTTATCGTCTCCAGCCATATCCCGCTGGGCGGCTGATGTGTTTAAATCTTAGCTCATCCTATTTGCTCTTTCTCTTGTGTTTATCGCCTGCCATCTGTGGCCTCTGCGCACGTGGCTTCTTTGGACTGGAACTGGCTCTGATCTTCTGAGTACGTGCTCATCCCTAGCTGAAGGATCGCTTCCATTATCCGCCCTTGCACAGTGACTCCAGTCACAACACTAATAACACCCAAGGCTGCCCTTTAACATCAAACCAGAGCCCTTTGCCCACTCCCACTGGCTGCTGCACCTCTAAGGTCAGGCAACTGATTTAGTGCTTTTCTCTCTTTTCCTATTGCCCAACTGAGAGTCTGGCTACAGTATTTACCAACAAATGCTTCCTCCTCCTCCTCCTCCTCCTCCTCTTCTTTCTTCTTTCTTCTTCTTCTTCTTCTTCTTCTTCTTCTTCTTCTTCTT